>NC_090379.1:15880291-16179647 GCF_036365525.1 Heterodontus francisci
ATATTCATAGTTGTTAACCAGATTAGAGTTTAAGATTACTAAACTTCTACCTTTCCTGTTTAAATCTAAGGATACCTGTTTGATTTCTTTGCTTTTGGAGCAGTGAACAAGGATTCACTAAGGGGGAGCTAACAACACGGTGTTTTAAAATTAAATAGTTCTGATGAAGGGTCACTGACCTGAAACATTAACTCTGCTTCTCTCTCCAGAGATACTGCCAGACCTGCTGAGTATTTCCAGCATTTCTTGTTTTGATTTATTATTATGTTTTAAAATTATGGTTAAACTAGGCAAAGGCTGAGAGGGAACCCCTAAACCCCTCCTACCTGGTTGTAACAGTAGATCTGTTATCTCTGCCAAGGACATGACTCTAGCACAGGCTCTGAATCAAGACATTCTTAAAGCTGATAAGATGGAGCCTCGTACCCTCTCTAGACAAGTTTCTGCCAGAAGTTAGCAAACGATACCAAGCAAGATAGAAGCTGGAAGGTGACTTCGGGAACAGAGCGATGGGTAGAGGAGGCATTTACTTTGGGTAACTGTCCCTTGGTGATTGGACAATTGGGATCGAACAAGTGATTGACATGGGACATCCACCAGCCACTAGAAATGAAGCATATCAACAGATGCTTGGGAGGGAAATCATCTGTCTTCATCAGACAAAAGCAGAGAAGAACTTCCCAAAGTGAAGTCTATGCTGGCTTTGGCCTAACACTTTGGTTAGTTCAAGAAGACTGGGGATCCCAAGGGCCAAAGAGACCACCAACACCTCACCTGCTTCATCCATCGGGGAGAATGCCATTACTGTTCTTCCCCACCGTGTGATCTGGGATCAGTAAACTGTTCAACTTCTTACGGGTCATAAGTCTTTTCTGTCTTAACTTATGCATCATCATATTTAAACTGCCACTTCTTAATAGACTTCTTTAAAACTACCTGTGACACTGACCCCATTTTGGGTAATCTGTGACTCCTGAACCGAATCTTACACCTTTGGTTAACAGAAATCTATCAAGCTCAGATTTAAAATTAACAATTGACCGAGCATCAAATGCCATTTGCAGAACAGAGTTCCCAAACTTCTACCAGTCTTTGTGAGCAGAAGGATGGAAAAAAAGAAAGACTTGCACTTTTCATGACCTCAAGATGTCCCAAAGTACTGTTTGAAGGGTAGTCATTGTTTTAATGTTGGAAATGCAGCAGCCAAATTGCACACAGTAAGCTTACACAAACCGCAATCAGAGAATCATAGAAATTTAAGCATAGGCGGCCATTCGGCCCATACTTTCTGTGCTGGCCTAAAAAGAGCTATCCAGTCGAATTGCACTTTCCAGCTCTTGGCTCACCATTGCCTTGTAGTTTACGGCACTTCAAGTACTTTTTAAATACATTGAGGGTTTCTGCTGCTGCCACTCTTTCAGGCAATGCGTTCTATCCCTCATCAGCCTCTGGGTGAAAACATTGCTCCTCAACTCCCCTCTAATCCTTCTACTAACTGCTTTAAATCTATGCCCCTCATTATTGAGATCTCTGCTTTTTTAAAAATCCTTTCATGGGATGTGGGTATCACTGGTAAGGCCAGCATTTGTTGCCCATCCCTAATTACCCTTGACAACTAAATGGCTTGCTAGGCCATTTAAGAACCTGTGGGTCTAGACTCATATGTAGGCCAGATTTCCTTCCCTGAAGGACATTAGTGAACCAGATGGGTTTTTAATGACAATTGTGATAGTTTCATGGCACCGTTACTGAGACTAGCTTTCAATTCCAGATTTTTAGTAATTAATTGAATTCAAACCTCACCAGCTGCCATTGTGGGATTTAAACCCATGTCCTCAGGGCTTCTGGATTACTAGTTCAGTGACATTACCACGAAGTCACTGCCTCCCCATACAGAAAGAGGACCTTCCTCGCCATGCTATCTAGACCCCTCATAATTTTATACGCCTCAATTAAATCTCCCCTCAGCTTTCTCTGTTCCAAAGAAAACAACACCAGCCTATCCAATATTTCCTCATTGCTCAAATTCTCCAGTCCTGGCAACATCCTCATAAATCTCCTCTGTACTCTCTCTAGTGAGAACACATCTTTCCTGTAATGCAATAACCAGAACTATACAGTACTTTAACTGTGGTCTAACTAGTGTTTTACACAGTCCTTGCATAACCTCCCTGCTCTTACATTCTATGCCTCGGCTGATTAGGAAAGTAACCTTTATGTCTTCTCAACCACCTTACATAACTGTTGTGCTACCTTCAGGGATCTGTAGACATGTACGCCAAGGTCCCTCTGCTCCTCTACACTCATTAGTATCCTACCATTTATTTATTATGCCCTTCCCAAATGCACTACATCACATTCTCCAGATTGAAATTCCATTTACCACTTTACTGCCCACCTGACCAGTCCATTTGATATATTCCTGCATTCTACAGCTTTTTTCCTCATGATCAAACACACAGCCAATTTCTTTTTCATTTGTAAACTTCTTACTCATGCCCCTCCATTTAAGTCTAAATCATTGATATATACCACAAAAAGCAAGGGCCCTACCTAGTACTGAGCCCTGTGGAACCCCACTGGAAACAGCTTTTCAGTCACAAAAACACCCGTCAAACATTCCCCTTTGCTTCCTTGCTCTGAGCCAATTTTGGATCTAACTTGCCATTTTCCCTTGGATCCCATGAGCTTTTACTTTTCCGACCAGTCTGCCATTTGCGACCTTGTCAAAAGCCTTTCTAAAATCCATCTAGGCTATCAAACATGCCATGTCATCGACCCTCCTTGTTATCTCTGCAAAAAAATTCAATCAAGTTGGTCAGGTACGACCTCACCTTAGCAAACCCATGCCGACAGTCTTTGATTAATCATGCCTTTAAATGACAATTAACAATTGGAATTTTTTCCAATATTTTGCCAATTACCGAGGCTAGGCTGACTAGCCTGCAATTAGTCGGCCTATACCTTCTTTTTCAAACAGCGGTGCAATGTTAGAAGTCCTCCAGTCCTCTGGCACCACACCTGTAGCCAGAGAGTATTGGAAAATGATGGTCAGAGTCTCTGATATTTTCTCCCCTACATCTCTTAACAGCCTGGCATACATTTCATCCGGGACTGGCAATTTATCAATTTCCAAGATGCTAAACACCTTAATATTTCCTCTGTCACTATATTTATCCCATCCAATATTTCATACACCTTCTCAAGTACAATATCTGCATTGTCCCCCTCTTTTGTGAAGACAGACAAAAAAATATTCATTAAGAATTGTGGGAGAAGTTTTGCTGAGCTTTGCTATTATGACTTAACTTTGTAGAAACAGAAAAACAGGATATAGCTTGTAACTAATTTAACCAACTGTCATAAAATGTAGACAGAGCAGCTAACCACAATCAGACGTTATGGCCAGATATGGTGTCTGGAGTGGGCATTGAATTAAGGAACTATAGTTTGTTATTGTTGAAACTAACGCTTTACTCATAACGGACTCTGCATGGTGCACCGTCACGTAGGCAGTCTTGTGACCATCTTATGGGTGTTGTATTTCATTGTGAAACTGTCAGTTCTGCCCCTGTTATACTATATAAGCCCACGGCGATCTGTAGCGCGTTGGAGTGGCACTGGACCGCCTTTAGGAAAGGTGTGCACCCCATGATACCATGCAATAAAGTGTTTATTCTCAACGTCTGAGTCCGGAGAATTTCTATTTAGACAATTTGGCATAATCTGGATATTTCTCCAACAAGAATCATGCCACGTCTTCCACCTCCACATGCAGCTTACATTTTTGGTCTATAACCGGCCCTACTCTTTCCTTAGTTATTCTCATGCTCTTTATATTTTTCGAAAACATCTTAGGGTTTTCCTTGACTTTATTTACCAGTATTTTTTCCATGCCCTCTCTTTGCTTTCTTAATTACCTTTTTAATTTCCCTCCTGCACTTTCTATACTTGTCCGGACTTTCTGCAGTATTAGCTCCTGATATCTGACATAAGTTTCCCTTTTTTGTCTTATATACTTTTGCCCTGTCTGCTCCTGGACATCCAAGGGGTTTGTAGATTTGTCTTTTTCTTTGTGGGAACATATTTGTTTTGAACGCTCTTTATCTCTTCCTTGAATGTCCCCCACTGCTCTGCCACTCATTTACATTCAAGTAGCTGTTTCCAGTCCACTTTTGCTAAATCACATTTCAGCTTAGTGAAATTGGCTTTTTCCCCAATTGAGAACTTTTACTCCTGGTTGATCTTTGCCCTTTTCCATAACTACTCTGAATAACCGAATATCTTGGGTTTATTATTTTGTATTTGATAACTGAACTTGAACTGCTGATGTGCAGTTGGTGGAATTTTGGATGACCTAGAGTTTGCGTAAGGCTGAGTTCAGGACGCAAGGAGATCCTGGAAAAGTTAAGTCTCGAGTTGACACATATGTGGATGTTTGTTTCAGTGGCATTGTCAGATGAGTTGTGACAGAGGGCAAGATTAGGTGTCACTACTCCCTCGTAATGAACCAAAGGAATAACAATTCCTGTTTTCCTGAAATATAGCACACACAGTAACAACAATCACTGAGCTCTGGAATCCAGAAGGCATGTCAATAGTGGGGAATTCAGTGAATGGGATCATGTGTTCTAGAGAACACAAGCAATGGCCACAGGAATCTGGAGCCCAGAAAATAGAATATAACATCACCAAGGATGTAGAATAAATAAAACCACAGGTTCCAACATTCAGTCAAACACTAGGAACATTATGGATGTAGCATCCTGGAAACCTGGGAATATAGGAACAGGAAGAGCCCATTCAGCCCCTTGAGCCTATTCTGCCATTCAATTAGATCATGGCTGATCTGTAGCCTAACTCCAACTGCCCACCTTGGTTTCAGAGCCCTTAATATGCAAAATCCAATCAATTTGAAATTTTCAAGGGAGGTATGCCCTCTGCTTTTCCTTACTGCTCTGATTGGATTATGTTGTACCTTCTTAGAGCCCACGATATATATGACTTTAGTGAAAATTAAAGAAGTGTTATCTTCCAACAAAGATGCTTACTGCAAAACACTGAGTCACCATCAGAGGCCTTCAAAAAAAAAACACCTTCTGCCTATCCCTCAGAAACCAAAACCAAATCCAATCCCCAAGTGTTAATTAGCATCTGAAAGGAGTTCCCAAACATTTATCATTCACAAGGCTTATGCAGCATTCCACTTATGAACGCTGGCAGTCTGACACATCATCTATTTCTGACATCTTGTACACTGTGGATGAAAAAAAAAATCCATTCACAACTTTGAGGAAGTTCTGATACATGCAGCTTCATTCCGTCTTGAAGAAACGACATTTCATTACTTAAAAAGGGCAGAGAGATGCTCCATAGCTGAAGTGCTTTTAACAAGCGTGTCAGGGATAGCAGTCGATGGCTGGGAGTGAGTAATAAGACTGCAAAATAATCCAGAGATTCCAATAATATCATAAACCAAAACCACTGAAACTCAGCTCATATTCAAAAGATATAATCCTAGAGCTCTTGGTTTTAAATGATTTTTTTCTGATATCTGCACAGCTCACAAATCTGATTACCTTAAGAATAATAGAATGATATAGTACAGAAGGAGGCCATTCAGCCCATCGTGTCTGTGCCAACTCTTTGAAGAAGCTATCCAATTACTCCCACTCCCCTGCTGCTTCATCATAGCCCTGAAAACTTTTCCTTTTCAAGTACACACCCAATTCGCTTTTGAAAGTTACAAATGAATTGGCTTCCGCCACCCTCTCAGGCATCGCATTCCAGGTCATAGCAACTCGCCATGTAAAACCAATTCGCCTCAACTCGCCTCCGGATCTTTTGTCAATTATCTTAAATCTCTTGTCTTCTTGTTACCAACCCTCTTGCCTGTGGAAGCAATCTCTAAGGTATACAACATTCACCTGCACTATTTTAAGTGCCTGATGAGTCATGGTACATATAGGGACATATGGCATACACAAATATAGAACAGCTATATAGCTTCTTGGGTGCAGTAGCACTATGCATAGAAGCAAATGGCTGCAGGACAAACAGAGCAGGGATGTGGTATTGTAATTGCTGAGAAGCAATTTTGAATTAATGTCAGGTGATAATGGTGTACAGTTCTATTACGAACATAAGAAAAGTCCACTATTCAGCCCTTCGAGCCAGTTCTAACATTCAACAAGATGATGGTTGATGCATTTCCTAATTCCCTCCACCTATCTTGGCTCTGTATCCTTTCATACCCTTGACTAGCAAAAATCTATTGACCTCAGATTTAAAATCATTAATTACATAGAATTACATTGAATATACCAAACAGAGACAGGCCATTTAGCCCAATCAGTCCATGCTAGCTTTTATGCTCCACTCGAGCCTCCTGCCATCCTTCCTCATTTATCAGCATAACCCTCTATTCCCTTCTCTAGTTACCCCTTAAATGTATCTGTTAATTAAGTTAGTATCTGTTGCTTTTTGTGTGAGATTTCAGCACTTTTACCACCTTTTGGGTGAAGAAGTGTTTCCTAACTTTTCTCCTGAATGGCCTTGCTCTGATTTTAAGGTTATGTACCCTTGTCCTTTACTCTCCCATGAACAGAAAAAGTTTCTCTCCATCTACCCTATCAATTCCTTTCAAAATCCTAAAAACCTCAAATAAGTCACCGTGTTAATGCTCATGAGCCATTTAAATGGTCATGCAGAATAGCAGCACTTACACAGAATCGCAACTCCTCAGATCCTGAAGCAGTCTGTGCCCACATGCAGCAAGACCTGGACAACATTCAGGTTTGGGCTGATAAGTGGCAAGTGACATCCATGCCACACAAGTGCCAGGTAATGACCATCCCCAACAAGACAGAATCTAACCATCTCCCCTTGACATTCAATGGCATTACCATCGCTGAATCCCCCACTATCAACATGGGGGTTACCATTGACCAGAAACTAAGCTGGACCAGCCACATAAATACCATGATTATAACAGCAGGTCAGAGGCTGGGAATTCTGCAGCGAGTAATTCACCTCCTGTCTCCCTAAAGACTGTCCACCATCTACAAGGCACAAATCAGGAGTGTGATGGAACGCTCTCCACTTGCCTGGATGAATGCAGCTCAAATAACATTCAAGAAGTTCGACACCATGCAGGACAAAGCAGCCCACCTGATTGGCACCCCATCCACCACCTTCAACATTCACTCCCTCCATGACAGACGCACAAACAATGTGTACCATCTACAAGATGCACTGCAGCAACTCACTAAGCTTTCTGCGACAGCACCTTCCAAACCCGCGACCTCTACCACTTAGAAGGACAGGGCGGCAGGCATATGGGACACTACCACCTGCAAGCCACAGACCATCCTGATCTCATCATCGGAGTTCTCGGGACTGAAATAAGATTCAGCTGAGTTTAGTAATAGATATGAGACTGTATGATGTTGAAAACAATGGATTTCTCTTTATTCTTTTACTTCCACTTTCCAGCCCCTCCACTGGCATGTGTGTATAGTAGCCTCAAGTAAACAAAATGCACAATGCAATTTTCAAAACACTACAGTCGCTGGTTGAAAATCCTGGAACTCCCTCCCACAGTGGGAGTGTCACAGTGGCGCAGTGGTTAGCACCGCAGCCTCACAGCTCCAGCGACCCGGGTTCAATTCTGGGTACTGCCTGTGCGGAGTTTGCAAGTTCTCCCTGTGACCGCGTGGGTTTTGCCGGGTGCTCCGATTTCCTCCCACAGCCAAAGACTTGCAGGTTGATAGCTAAATTGGCCATTGTAAATTGCCCCTAGTGTAGGTAGGTGGTAGGAGAATGGTGGGGATGTGGTAGGGAATATGGGATGAATGTAGGATTAGTATAAATGGGTGGTTGTTGGTCGGCACAGACTCGGTGGGCTGAAGGGCCTGTTTCAGTGCCGTATCTCTAAATAAAAAATAAATAAATAACAGCACAGTGAAGTACCTGGCTCACCACCATCTTATCAAAGGTAATTACGGATGGGCAAGAAATGCTGACCTTGCCAGCGATGCCCACATCCCAAGAATGAATATAGAAAACACTGACTACTGCTGAAAATAGAGACATTGTGTCAAAGCTTTTCGTCTTGCACTCATCAGGACAAATCGCAAGAATACCAATGTAAGGGAAACAACAAATTTATACTGTATACTGAAATAAAAACAAAATACTGCAAATGCTGGAAATCTGAAACAAAACAAAAAGTGCTGGAAATACTCAGCAGGTCTGGCAGCATCTGTGGAGAGAGAAGCAGAGTTAACGTTTCAGGTCTGTGACCTTTCATCAGAACTGGCAAAGGTTAGAAAATAATTAGGTTTTAAGCAAATGAAGGGGAGGGAAGTGGGGGAGAGAACAAGGGGGAATATGTGCCTGCTTTTCATATGGTCAGAGCTGCTCATTATTCCACTATTAACACTCTCTCTGGACTAATGCTTTGTCTTTCACCACAAGCATTAACACACGCTTTGCCTTTGTCCCAGGACCGCTTTGTTATTTAATCTCCCTCTGCCCTATCAAACACCTTCCCCTTTGTTCTCTCCCCACTCCCCTCCACTTGCTTAAAACCTAATTCTTTTCAAACCTTTGCCAGTTCTGATGAAAGGTCACAGACCAGAAATGTTAACTTTGCTTCTCTCTCCACAGACGCTGCTTGACCTGCTGAGTATTTCCAGCACTTTTTGTTTTGTTTTACACTGTATACCATACTCGTACAGTATAAATTTGTTGTTTCCCTTAAATTGGTATTCTTGCAAATTGTCCTGAAGAGTGCAAGAAGAAAAGGTTCAACAAAATATCTTTATTTTCAATAATACCCAAGTTCTGTACAACCAAATGACTATTTAGAAAAAAAAATTATAAAATTATGAAGGGCATCAGAATTTAGGGGTCAAACTGTAACTGTACAAATGATGCCACATAGGTGTCGGCCATGGCTCAGGAATGGTGTCACTTTCACCTCTGAATCAGAAATTTTTGGGTTCAAGCCCCAGTCCAGAAATTTGAGCACATAATCCAGGCTAACACTAGAGTGCTGCACTGCCAGAGGTGCCATCTTTCGGATGAGGCCCTGTCTGTTCTCTCGGGTGGACTTTTTTAAATTCATTCCTGGGATGTGGGCGTTGCTGGCTGGGCCAGCATTCATTGCCCATTCCTAATTGCCCTTGAGAATGTGGTGGTGAGCTGCCTTCTTGAACTGCTGCAGTCCATGTGGGGTAGGTACACCTGAGGTGCTAAGAAAAGATCCCATGACATAATTTTGAAGAACAGTTGCGGAGTTTTCCCCGGTGCCCTGGCAATGTTTATCCCTCAACCAACATCACTAAAACATATTATCTGGTCATTATCTCACTGTTGTTTGTGGGACGTAACTGCATAAATTGGCTGCAGTATTTCCTACATTAAAACAGTGGTTACACTTCAAAATGTACTTGATTGGCTGTAAAACGCTTCGGAACATCCTGAGATCATGAAAGTCAAGGCTTTCCTGTTCTTTCAACCTCTGTAAGATTTGTATTTCTTCTCAGAAACTTGGGCAGCATTCTACCATATTCCAACATAATGAATGAAAGACTTGCTTCCCTGTGAGAGCCACTACTGCCCAAAAGATGGCAGGAGAAAATATTAAACAGGGAGGAACACTTTGAGTCTTGTTCACAAGCACGAATGCAGCATTTTACCATTGATTGCACTGAGACCTTGGGTAGTGCAGGGAGCATCAGGCAAAGCCAATGAGTGGAAGTTCTCTACGAGTACACTTCTAAATAAACAGGCATCCTAAGTCTTCTGGAGAGAGTGGGATTTTTTTTCATCAAAGCAAACATCTTTGGTATCAATTATTGAAATCTAACTCCACAGGCTTCCATGTAAACGTAGTATTTGGACTGAACTGAAATATTATTGTCAGCAGCTTTTTGATGAGGGTTTGTAAATCAGGGGTATAGGTCATAATAGGAGATTCTCTGCCAGATGTTCAGCTTTAGTCAATCATCCACACTAGCTGCACTGAACCGCACAGCCTCTACATCTAATGACAGATAAGCAGACTGCTGCAGACACAAAAGCAAAATACTGCAGATGCTGGATATCTGAAGCAAAAAAACAGAATGTGCTGGAAATACTCAGAAGGTCAGGCAGCCTATGTGGAGTGAGAAACAGAGCTAACGTTTTAGGTCTGTGACCTTTCATCAACTGGAAACATTAGCTCTGTTTCTCTCTCCACAAATGCTGCTTGACCTGCTGAGTATTTCCAGCATTGTCTGTCTTTGTTTCAGACTTCTGCGGACCCAGTCTGATTCTGCTTGTGGGAGACACCAAAACTAGGGGCTATCAATGTAAGATATTCACTCGTAAACCCAGTAAGGAATTCAGGAGAAACATCTTTACCCAGAATGTGGTTAGAATGTAGACTCTCTACCACATGGAGTAGTTGAGGCAATAGGATTTGTACCCACAACCTTCTTACTTAGATGCAAGAGTGCTATGCACTGAGTTATAGCTAATATGTGGCACATTTGCACAAGGAATGATTTTTTATTACATATAAATGCATTGAACCATGAGGAAAGCGTTACTTGAATCACTGAAGTTAAAGTAGACACTGTTTACATAGAATTCACATCTCCTCCCATGCCTCTTTAAGGGTAAATCAGTTAAGTACGTGTGAGAGAAGGGAACAGAAAGATGTGCTGATAGGATTAGATGAAGAGGCATGGGAGGAGTCTTGCTTGGAGCACGGATGAGTTGGGCCAAATGGCCTGTTTCCCTATTGTAAATTCTACGTAAACAGTGTCTATCTCAACATAAGTGATTCAAGTATGGTTTTCCCCGTGGTTCAACGCATTCATATGTAAAAAAAAATCATTTGTTGTGCAAATGTGCCACATATTAGGAGCCAATTATAACTCACTTTCGCCTCTGAGTCAGAAGGTTGTGGGTACAAATCCCACTCCAGAGACCTGAACACAAAATCTAGGCTGACACTCCCAGTGCAATACTGAAGGAGTGCTGCACTGTCAGAGGTGCTGTCTTTTGGATGTGATGTTAAACCAATGCCCCATTTTCCCTCTCAGATGGGTGTGAAAGAAAATCCTGGGACACTACTTTGAAGAGCAGGGAGATCTCCCCAGTGTGCTGACCAATATTTATCCCTCAATCAACATCACTAAAACAGATTATCCGGTCATTACCACACTGCTGTTTATGGGAGCTTACTCTGTGCAAATTGGCTGCTATGTTTCCTAAATTACAATGGTGACTACATTTCAAAGGTACTTCATTAGCTGTAAAACACTGGGCCCTCCTGAGGTTCTGAAGCATACTATATAAAAGCAAGCCTAATTTTCTCTATTTGATACACATTATGAAGGCCCTCAGTTTAATTTTCAGTCAGTCCGGTGAGATAACTGATCTTAGTTACAGCTGGAACTTGGAGCTTACAATTGTCCCTTGCACCCCATGGCTAGGGAGAGCCTGAGGTCTTGCCCATCGTCCCCGCACATGTGGCTGTAATGCCTTCCACAGTGACACACAGTTCACTGTACTGTGGTACACAAGATGCCATGTTTAAGCTCTATGCTGCTGTTCACCCATTCAGTAAATGTGAAACAATATAAAACTTTCCCAAGGAGTAAGTTGCCTTTTTGTGTGCTCTCTCATCTGCCCTCTACTTTTGTTCTATTTTTCCAATAACTTGCATTTATATAGCACCTTTAACATAGTAAAACAACACAAGGGGCTTCATCAGACAGAATTTGACACTGAGCCACACAAGGAAATATTAGGACATGTGAACAAAAACCTGGTCAAAGAGGTAGGTTTTCAGGCGTGCCTTACAGGAGGAAAGTGAGTGGAGAGAGAGAGCGCATTAGGGAGGGAAATCCAGAGCTTAGGGACATAGGCAGCTGAAGACACAGCCACCATTGGTAGGGTAAAAGAAATTGAGGGTATGCAAGAGGACAGAACTGATGGAGCTTAGAGATCTGAGAGTGCAGGAGGGCTAGAGGAAGTTACAGAGATAGGGAGGGGCTGAGACAAAGAGCGATTTGAACAGAAGGATAAGAAATTTAAATGAGGCGTTGCCGGACCAGGAATCAATGTAGGTTAGCGAGCAGTGGGGTGACGGGTGAACGGTTCCTGATACAATTTAGGTTATGAGCAGAAATCTACAGAGAGTGGAAGGTGGGTGGATTCAAATAGGCTAGTCTGTTTCTATCGGGCTGGATTTTGTTCTCAGCACGACATTGGGTTTCATGGCGGGAGGGCCGGAGAATTGGAGCAGCAGTGGCCGCCATGGAGCCCAACGCCAGGATTGCCGGGCGCGATCTTCCTGATGGTGGTGAAGCTCCGTGGCAGCACCTTCCCCACTCTGTGACGGGGCCGTACTTGAAATATTTTAAATACCTCTCTACATAGATTTAAGTTTAATTCACCGCGATCTTACCTTCAGTTCCCAACCTTGAGCTCGTCGTGAGGCACTCGTGCCTTCACTTTCCCATCCAGGAGAAGCTGGCACCACTGAAGCAGGGATGGGGACAACTCTGCATGATTTGTATAGGAAAGGAGGGGGAAGGGTCAACTTTGAACTATTTCTATAGGGAAGTGGGGGGAAGGGGACAACTCTGCATGATTTGTATAGGAAAGGAGGGGGAAGGGTCAACTTTGAACTATTTCTATAGGGAAGTGGGGGGAAGGGGACAACTCTGCATGATTTGTATAGGGAAGGAGGGGGAAGGGTCAACTTTGAACTATTTCCACAGGGAAGTGGGGGGAAGGGGACAACTCTGCATGATTTGTATAGGGAAGGAGGGGGAAGGGTCAACTTTGAACTATTTCCATAGGGAAGTGGGGGGAAGGGGACAACTCTGCATTATGTTGAACTGTTTGCAGGCTGGCAGCCTTTTAAAAATGGTGCCAGCACCTGCTCCTGCATCGGATGATGTCATCAACAGTGTCGCCAATGCCGCCCTCGCCACGTGATTGGGGGAGGGGCTCATCCGCTGTCAATATGTTACGGGGCGGCGCGGGTCCCATGCGGGGTGACCGCCATTTTCTGTACCCTCTGCTGCTCCCCGCGTGGGACAACAAAATCCAGCCCATCATGTTTGATCTCACACTCTTTTCGAAAACCCGTTTATTATTTTAAGCACAAAATGCAAAGAAGCAAACGGAACTGCCAGTGTTTTTGCTTGTGATGCCTCTGAAATACAGTGCATCACCATGGATGAAAGGAAAGCACTCAGCAGGGACGAAGAAGCCCATTTTATAACGTGGCAATGATCAGGACACATCAGCAACACAGCAAATCTCACTTTGTGCTTGTCTAATTGCAGCTTGCACCCAAACAAGATGTTTTCATCAAAAGCATTACCTTCCCTCAGACAAAGCTAATCAATTACTCAACATTTAATTGAAAAACTGCTTCAGCGTCTGGATCCAGTGTCAGTAAAAACATTATATCGCTGCCAAATAAGGAACACCATTTAGTTATCCCTTAGTCTCTCATTTGTTTTCACTGTCTTCATCCCTTCATCATCCACCTTCTCCTTCATTCAACACATTGTGCCTAATTACCAGTGCCTTACCTTCAAGCCACTGCAAATCTGTAACCCCTGGTGCTCTTTTCCAACTAAGTAAAGCTGAATAATATGCTTTTGTTATCTGCAGTAACCTTTACTTTCACTGACCTACTCTACGCAAGCCGGGTCTCTGAAAGGATAAGGCCTGACTCCTGTGCAGTTTTGACTAGAATTTGCCTATATTCTCTGGCGTTTAGAAGAATAAGAGGTGATCTCACTGAAGCATAAATTTCTTCGAGGGTTTCACAGGTTAGATGCTGAGAGGCTGTTTATCCTGTCTGGAGAGTTCAGAACTAGGGGCTCAGAATAAAGGGACTGAAATGAGAAATATTTTCACTCAGAGGGTTGTGAATCTTCGGAATTCTCTACCCCAGAGAGCTGTGGATGCTCAATTATTGAGTAGACTGATCTTTCAACACTAAGTGAATCAAAGGACATGGGGACAGGGCAGGGAGGTGGAGTCGGGGAAGATCAGCCATGATCTAGTGAATGACGGAGCAAGCTCGAGAGGGCATACGGTCTACTCCTGCTCCAATTTCTTACTTCCTTATGTGCAGCCTCAGTCCACTTATATTTGCTCGCTCTTGGTCTCTCTGTGTCCATATTTACCTGTTTCTCACTCACCATCTCTTTCCCAATCATTTTCCCACGTTTTTTTTCCCTGTCTTTTTAGTCACTGTCTCCTTTCCTCTCTCAATCTCCTTTCTTTCACTCCCTTCCTCTCCTAAACTCTCTTTTTGGGCTGAATTTAATGGCTGTGGATGAGCTGTCTCCCTATGTGCCTGGTAGAACACCAGCAGCGGCAGAATGAGTATCATTAAGGGCCTCAATTGGCCTCTGGGTCATCCCAACCATCCCCTCATCCCCCCTCCTCCAATGACTGAATCAGAGGGAGTTGAGAAGGTGACGGGCACTCCGCCCACCCCTTGCCTTCTTTCCTGAAAGTGCAGCTATTCTATTTACGCTATTAAATAAATCGTGGATGTTCACATTTTTTTTTTTCAATTTATGAACAAGTTACTTTTATCAGCTTTCTCAATACTCTTACTTTCTCGGGTGAGGTCTCCGTGGAATGTGCAATGTCTTCCATTTCTCTCTTGCTATCTCTTTCCCAGGCCATGGTCCTTCAATCTCATTCTCCTTGCATAGCTGCCTCTTTCTGTTCCCACCAATATATTAAAAACACAAGTACACGGAACCCGAATTAAACCAGTAAATGCTGAAAAGCACACACACCAGGTCTGACAGCATCTTTAAACAGAAAAGACAGGTTCATTATTTTGGAGGTCTGGCAGCATCTGTGGAAAGAGAAGCAGAGTTAACGTTTCGGGTCAGTGACCCTTCTTCCGAAGAAGGGTCACTGACCCGAAACGTTAACTCTGCTTCTCTTTCCACAGATGCTGCCAGACCTGCTGAGTGATTCCAGCATTTCTTGTTTTTGTTTCAGATTTCCAGCATCCGCAGTATTTTGCTTTTATTTCATTATTTTGGAGATCAATCCTTCACTGCTGACGTTAACCTATCTTTTCTCTTTACAGATGCTGATAAACTTGTTGTGTATTCCCAGCATTTTCTGTTTTTAACCTCCTTCCTTTTTGCTCTTTCTCTGTTACACACACATTTCTCCTTCATTGAACCCCCCCCCCCCCCCAGCATATTGAGACTACAAGTGAATTAATTCAGGCACTACACAGGTGTCTGAGTTTTGAAGCTACAAGTGTTTGACACTATCATGACCTGGATGAAGCAGTCTGCTCAGTAGGCTGACAGTTTGTACATACAGAGATTAGCAATTGAGGAAATTCATCAAACTAACCAGGAGCACCGTACAAACCTGGACTGGCCTCAGGGAAGTCAGGCTGAATACTTATTTGATGTAGCAGAGGGATTTTTAAAAATATTGCTGTTATAATGAGTGGATCTACTGCATAAAACTCAGTAATTTTCCCCTACTGCAAAATTAATCCAAAGAGGGCCAAGTGCTAACTGATGTTCTTTCTTTTATACTGTTCGTTTATGAATTTTGTGCTCAATCAGCTGAGAGAGATGTTTGTGCTCTGAATCAGAACACTTTTAAATATCCACTGTCAGCGCCAAGTGTTACCAGCCCGATTGCCGTTTCGTTCACCCTCCCCCACCCCCACACATCCCGATTGTCACCTCAATCCATCTGTGCTCTCCCCCCCCCCACCCACCCCCCGCCCGATCACCAACCCCTCCCCTGGTCACCACCACCCCCAATTACCAACCCCCTCCCCCAATTACCAACCCCTCCCCCAATTATCAAATCCCAATCATCACCACCCACCGAACACTGCCCAACCCCGATCACTAACCAAACCCCAACCCCTGATCACCAGCACCTCTCCAATCATGATCCCCTCCCCCGATCATTAACCCAACCTGATCATTACCCCTCCCCAATCACCGCCCCCCCCATCAGCATCATCCCAATCACCATCACCGTCCAATCACCATCACCGCTCGATAACCTTCACCACCAACCCCCCCAATCCCCATAACCCCCTGATCACCATCACCACCCCTTCTGATCAGGATCCCCTCCGATCACCACACTCTCCCCATTTACTTCCTACCCCTGAACACTATCACCCCCAACCACCACCCAACCTATATCATCAAAGCCTATCACTAAACCCAGCCTCTGATGACCATCCTCCCCCGATCACCACCCACACCTCCTCCCAAACACCACTCCTCGCTGCTCACCACCCAACCCTGATCAATACCCTTCCAATGACCATCACCCATCTCCCCAATCACCATCCCCCCTCAATTACCACCTAAACCCTGATCACAAGCCCTCACTGCTCACCACCCCAAGCCCCTGATCATCACCCCATCCCCTGTGAACCACCCCCCCCCCCACCCCATTACCACCCCACCCCTGATTGCCACATTGACCCTGTGCATTGGGGGAAGATTGCCCAATGGGAGCTCCACCCCGACAGTTGAAGATCCCTCCAGTGGATATACAAGATTCGCTCGGACTTGATTTCAACCAATTGCAATCCAGTGACACACGTTATCTTTGGAAAGCGTGTGTGCATGCAGTTTGGATGAAGACCCAGTAAGACTGAGCTCTTCACTGTTGCAGACATATTGCAGCCACCTCCTGCATGTAAACAGCCTTATGACCCTCAGGTTAAGAACAGATATAGGGGGGCAGGGGAGGTGAATTTGAATGATGCCCAGGGTAAGTCAGCACCTTCTGGGGAGGGATGGGGGAATAGAGGAGCAGTGTGCCCCTTGTAATACAAATGCAACCTCAGTGATTTTAATGGTGGCGTGCAGATCCTTTAAATGGTAATAAAATGCTGAGAGCTAAATAATAAGCATTCAGCAAAATACCCGATGGATTCTATCTCCTTCCTTTAACATTCTTTACTCATCCCACGGCTCATTGTCTGCCTTACCCTGAAGGCATATATATTGCCTGCAGTGACTCAGCCTTTCCTGTCTCATTCAGCTCCCTCACTGCCTCACTGTATAATTGCAATCAGCACAGTGTGTCACATACTTTATCAGCTTATCCTGCTCTCTCATGGCAGTCTGTCCCAACACAAAAGAAGAAATTGCTTTTCCCTCCGTTATACATGGGAGCTGCTAGATTGTGATTCTGATATTTGTGAATGCAGCAGGTTATTTTTCCGCTGTTATTTTTTTTCCCTGCAACTCTTCCCCTCCCCGGCCCCTCCACAACAACTTGTATTTATATAGGGGCTTAAATGTAGTAAAACACCCCAATGCGCCTCACAGGAGCGACAATCAGACAAAATTTTGACACCGAGCCACGTGAGGAGATATTAGGACACGTGACCATAAGCTTGGTCAAAGAGGCAGGTTTTAAGGAGTGTCTTAAAGGGAGATAGCGAGGCAGAGGGGTTTAGGGAGGGAATTCCAGAGCTTAGAGCCATGGCATCTGAAGGCACGGCCACCAATGATGGAGCGAAGAAAATTGGGAATGCGCAAGAGGCCAGAATTGGAGGAGGGCAGAGATCTCAGAGGGTTGTAGGGCTGGATAAGGTTTTAGAGATAGCGAGGGTTGAGGCCATGGAGAGATTTAAAAACAAGGATGGGAATTTTAAAATTGAAACGTTGCCAGACCAGACACGCTGGCTGAGTATTTTGGCCTTTTGACCATGGGTGTGCTTGTATAGCAATGGAGGGTCTCAATACCAAGCCTGATATAGAAGAAGCTAGGTAGGCCATTCAGCCCCTCCAGTCTGTTCTGCCATTTAGATCATGGCTGATCTGCATCTTAACTCCATCTACCCACCTGTTCCTAGGTTCATATTTCTATGTTCCTAGATCTGCTGCCTGCAGCCCAACATCAAGAGGAATTGGGGAATTGCCAAGGGGGGTTGATTCTTGAAGTAAAATGGTACTTTTTGGAGCCGAAGATTTCCATGTCCACTTTTTACCTCCAGCTTTACCTAAGCTTATGAGATGGCTGCTTTGGAATCATGCCATTGCGGAATGCAAATGAAGACTCCAAAGCTTAACATTGATTTTTGGACATATTGCATATCACAAGGTTGCTTTTGGAGTTCTATAAGCCTATCTGTTAGCATGCTTTCCTGCTGGTGCTGACACCTCCGAAGATACTGTGGTTTTTAATTACGGAGATTAATTTCAATAACATATGCATTTATGTACTCACACCACTGACCCCTGTTCTAAGCCCTCAGTGCAACAATCAACAAGAAAACAGAAATGAACAGCAGAGGTCAACATTATGGGGATAGGGCGGGAAAGTGGAGGTGAGGTAGAAGATCAGTTATTATCTTCTTGAATGGCGGAGCAGGCTCGAGGGTTCATGCCGTCTGTTCCAGCTCCTATTTCTTATGTTCTTGCGTTTTTTTTATCACAAATGCAGATCCAAATAGACCAACGTTTCACCCTCTGGTGGGAAAACTTCCATATATGCCAAAGAGATGGCGATCAAACAATTTAATTGGTGGCCAAGAACCTGAACCTCTTTTTCCATATATATGTGGAGCTCTCTACCACATGGAGTGGTTGAGATGAATAGAATAAATGAATTTAACAGGATGCTAGATAGGTACATGATGGAGAAAGGAATAGAAGATTCCACTGATTAGATGAAGAAAGGTGGAAGGAGGTCCATGCGGAGCATAAACACTGGACTGGACCTGTTGCACCAAATGGCCGGTGACAGTGCTGAACATTCTATGTAACTTTATATATTATAGGTGCATCAGAGAGTGTAGATGGACTGTGGTTCACAGTCACAATCCAACGTAGCTGCATTCCTGACTTGACTCTGAGCTGGCCGAAATGTTTTGAAGGAATGTCATTTGCTGCCAGCCCATAGTAGAAAAATGCACTTCCTTTGGAGTAGAACTACTACTACAACAACAACAACTTATATTTTTATAGCACCTATAACATAACAAAATGTCCCAAGGCACTTTACAGGAGCATTATAAAACAAAGTATGACATCGAGCCACGAAAGGAGATATTAGGTCAGATGACCAAAAGCTTGGTCAATGAAGTAGGTGCTAAGGAGTGTTTTAAGGGGGCAAAGTGAGATGGGGAGGTAGAGAGGTGTAGGGAGGGTATTCCAGAGCATTTGGCCGAAGTAATTGAAGACGCAGCCACCAATGGTGGAGCGATTAAAATCAGAGATGCACAAGAGGCTAGAATTAGAGGGGCGCAGATATCTTGGAGGGTTGTGGGGCTGGAGAAGATTACAGAGATAGGGAGGGGCGAGGCCATGGATCAATTTGAGGATGAGAATTTTAAAATCAAAACTTTGCTTGACCAGGAGCCAATGTAAGTCAGCGAGCACAGGGGTAACAGGGGAATGGGATTTGGTGTGAGTTAAGGCATGGGCAGCAGAGCTTTGGATGACCTCAAGTTTACGGAGAGTAGAATGTGGGAAACCAGCCAGGAATCAAGTCTAGAGGTAGCAGAGATATAAATGAGGGTTTCAGCAGCAGATCAGCTAAGACGAGGCAAAGTTGGACAACGTTACAGAGGTGGAAGTCGACGATCTTAGTGCTGGTGCAAATATGAGGTCGGAAGCTCATCTTGGGGTCGAACAGACTGGCTTAATCTCAAACTGTTGCCAGGGAGAGGGCTGGAATCGGTATCTAGGGAATGGAGTTTGGAGCAGGGACTGAAAACAATGGCTTCAGTCCTCCCAAAATTTAATTGGAGGAAATTTCTCCTCATCCAGTACTGGATGTTGGATAAGCAGTCTGATAATTTAGCAACAGTGGAGGAGTCGAGAGAGGTGGTGGTGAGGCACAGCTGAGTGCCATCAACATACATTTTTAAAAATTCTTTCTTGAGATGTGGGCATCGCTGGCAAGGACAGCATTTGTTGCCCATTCCTAATTGCCCTTGAACTGAGTGGCTTGCTGGGTCATTTCAGAGGGCAGTTAAGAGTCAACCACATTGCTGTGGGTCTGGGGTAACATGTAGGCCAGACCAGGTAAGGACGGCAGATTTCCTTCCCCAAAGGACATTAGTGGAGACTAACGCTGGGCTTTCAGATGATGTTGCTGAGGGGCAGCATGTAGATGAGAAATAGGAGGGGCGAAGGATAGATCCTGGGGGGACACCAGAGGTAATGATGCAGGAGCAGGAAGAGAAGACATTGCAAGTGATTCTCTGGCTACAATTAGAAAGATAATAATGGAACCAGGTGAGAACAGTCCCACCCAGCTGGACGACAGTGGAGATGCATTGGAGGAGGATAGTGTGGTCAAAGACGGGAGACAGGTCAAGAACTCCCTATAATTTGAAGCTGGTGTCATTTGCACTGATTGGACATGATTTGAAAGGTGACCAAAACATTTGGTCAAAGAGGTAGGTCTTGAGGAGCATCCTAAAGGAGGAGAGAGAGGTAGAGAGGTGGAGAGGTTTAGGGAGGGAATTCCAGAGCTTAGGGCTTAGGCAGCTGAAGGCACTGCCGCCAATGGTGGACCAATTAAAATGGGGGATGCCCAAGAGGTCAGAATTGGAGGAACGCAGAGATCTAGGACAGGGGCTAGGAACCCTGGCTGTTAATTTTTCTTTCCTCCTAACCCAAGGGGGCATTAGCATGAATAATTCAGCTCCCCCTTTGCTGCAACCAGGCTGACATCAGCAAACTTGATGCAAAGCAGTAACTCCAAGACCTTAGCTGAAGTGCTGTATTGGCGTTGAAATAGATTATTTTGACTGGAGGAGGTAGGTAGATCCTGGTGAGATCAAGGATGACTAGATGATAGTAGAGGAATGAGACCCACAACTATAAAAAAGGCATCAAAAGTTCTACCATACTGGATTAAATGATAATAAAATTATTAAAATAATTTCAGCCTCTTGTCATAACCCCATATACCTTACAGTGAATTTGTATATATAGCAAAAGCTAGTAACACTCTTTAAATATGCCATTTCAAAGCCATACCATGTATATATCCCCACATTACAGATGAAAAAAAAATGAAATTTACTTCCTCACGTTGAATATTATTTTGATTTCAATTAATTCTGAAATGAGCAACAAGATTATCGCCGCACTGCAAACTACCTTCGGCTCCAATAGGTCTTTTTCATCCCCATAGCAACGGGTTATCATTGTCATGGCTACCCAGTGCCACATGTAATTGTCTGAATGTGAGCAACACTGATAATCCAGAATCAATAGGAACAAAGCGAACTTTATTTTTAAAAAAACTTAAGGAACTTTATGTGTTGACTGAAAAGGTCATTGCATTATGGGGCCAGGGTGCTTTGCAGGCCAAGCAATTACTTAAATTGTTTTAAACTGTACTTGCCAAGATCAAATAATGTTCAAACCCTTTTGGCTCAATAATGGAATTCAATTTCCATCCCCACTCTGCTATGAGGTGATTAATTGTTCTTTTTCTTTCATTTTTAATGATTGAGCTAGCTGATTAACATCACTAGCTTTTTTCTTAGTTCTTTCATCACTTCACTATTGGCGACGGTGTCTTCAGCTGCCTAGGACATAAGCTCTGGAATTTCCTCACTAAACATCAGCCAGCCTTTCTACCACCCTCTCCTCCTTTAAGATGCTCCTTAAATCCTATGTGTCTTGGTGTCAAATCTTGTCATAACACTCCTGTGAAGTGCCTTGCGATGTTTTACAATGTTAAAGGTGCTATATAAATGCACGTTGTTGATGTTGTTCGTGTTGTTATGGGCTGTACATCCTTCATTCTTTCATTCTGGAAATGTCGAGTTTCTTGGGCGCGATTTGCACCTTTCTACGTCTTATACGTTTGTTATTAATGAATGTATATTAATCCATTCTCCATTATATTCCCTCAAAAACTATACCCTGCATTTATATAGCACCTTTAATGCAGTAAAAGGTCTCATAAGGCTTCACAGTGATCATCAAACAAAGCCTCATAAGGTGATATTAGGACAGGTGGCCAAAAGCTTGATCAAAGAGGTAGGTTTTAAGGAGCATCTCAAATTAGGAGAGACAGGGAGAGAGGCGGACAAGTTTAGGGAGGGAATTTCAGAGCGTCGGGCCGAGGCAGTTGAAGGCACGGCCACCAATGGTGGAACAAAGAAAATCAGAAATGCAGAAGAGGCCAGAATGGGAGGAGCACAGAGATCTCGGAGGATTGTAGAGCCCTACTACAACCCTGAGCATGAGGGTAGGTTCTTCGATGTAATTGTACCTGCCCTTGCTCCTGTTTCCCAAACAAGAATATTAACAGGCACCTTGCAGCCAAGCACTCTTCCAGCACTTTCCATAGCTTACATATTATCACAAACGACTGTCACATTTCCAGAATTTGCCAGAATAAGCTGCAAGAATGACAAACTCTTTATTTAGTCATTCTAGTTGCATGTATTGTAAATGAATATTGGAGCCAAACAGTATTTGCATGTTTCTGTGTTAATACACATTCTCAGCTATAATACTGCAAAATGAAATTTACGTGGGATTCACAATATGTCGACTGTCGATCTGGAAGAGGAGAAATATCTCACTCCTGGGCCAAGAATTGCAGGCTGAAATGGATCCAATTTATTTGTAAATTATTAATTTTCTCAGTACATTAAAGCGGAACTTTCTTACCTCTCTCAGTCTTCCCTATCACCAACAATCTTTTAAAACCCAACTCTAATATCACTTGGCCACTGCCTGTACATTCATCTCATCTTCACTCCTCCAGTATTTTTAATGATAAGACATGTCCCGCACTTTAGGGCTAAGTTCTTTTATCTTGGTCGCTTAGTTAAACAGTAAATATCCATGCACATGCAACATGTACAATGGTTATCAGTCTTTGGGGTAGATTATATGCTTTCCCCTGCAGTGGGTCTGGAGGCAGGGAGGGCATTTAATTGGGTGGGATGGTGAAGGGTGGGACACTGCCACCTTCCTGCCTCTACCTCGATTAAGTCCGTGGCGGGAAGGCCCATGTTTGGCTTTCCCGTCCTGCTGCCAATTCAGGCCCTTAAACAGCAATTAATGCCCAAATGAAGGGCCTCTTCCCCCCACCACTGGTATTAACCCAGCAGTAGGTAGGTCTGCCATAGGGGGTTGCTTGCCGGCTTCTGGGCTTGGGGGGGGTGGGACACGGGGGTTTCCTTGTTCAAAGGCACTCAGTGCGTAATTGAGGGACCCGGCATCGGGAAGGAAGGGGTCCTCTGAGAGCTACCACCTCTCCTGTTGCTGTTGGCTCCCCTACACATGCCTCCCATGCGACCCTCACCGCGTGAAACTCATTCTGCCATCACTCACCTGAGTCCAGGATCCAGCGCTGATCTGGTCCTCCAGTGGGTGTCTTTCTCACAGCAGCCACCGCCTCCCCAATGGCGTTGCTGAGCAAAAGTGCTGCCGACCTCTGATTGGCCAGCAGCTCTCGGTGGGCAGGAATTCCACCCCCATGTCCTTGATTCCAGGGAAAGACTGCCACTGTCCACTGAGTGCCCGACTGGCACTTAATTCAGCAGGCCTTCCCAATAGGAGGTTCCCATGGGGCTCTTGCCGGCTCTCCAGCTCCCGCTGTCTACAGTAAATACTGCCCTTTGTTCCAAGAGAGAGGGTTGTGGGGATCAAGACCCATGACAGAGTCTTAAGCACACAAATCTAGGCTGACACTCCAGTGCAGCACTGAGGGAATGCTGCATTGTCAGAGGTGCCATCTTTTGGATGAGCCATTAAACCGAAGCCGTATCTGCCCTCTGCCCTTGATATTATTTTGAAGAAAAGCAGGGGTGGTTCTCCCTGGTGTCCTGGCCAATATTTGTCCCTCAAACAATATAACAAAAAATAGATTATCTAGTCATTATCTCATTGCTGTTTGCGGGAGCTTGCTGTGCATAAATTGGCTGCCGCATTTCCAACATTACAACAGTGACTAGATGTCAAAAAAAGCACTTAATTGGCTGTAAACTGCTTTGGGACATCCTGAGGTCATGAAAGATGCTATGGAAATGAGAATTTTTCATTTGCTTTCACATGGTTTGTCTTCTAAACACAGTGGGAACCGATACTGAAATAATCCATTTAGTGGGGAACGTTTGCGGAACTAATGCTTTGGAAGCCCAACAGTGGAATGGCATAAAATCCATCTCCAGGCCACACATCGGAATGCAAAATAGAAACAATATGATGATCCGTGGAAAGCTTTTACTGTAGCAAAGGAATCAACAATTGAAAATGCAATTTGGAATCCAACAGTGGAAGATGGAGCCCTGAGCTCAGATGTGAAAACGGAATCCATATCTAGAACAAATGAACTGAATCCAGCTCTGAGATCTTCAAATCCAATAAAATTGGAACCCAAGACTAACTTTCAAAAAGGAGTTGGATATATACCATAAAAGGAAAAAAATACAGGGCTATGGGGAAAGAGCAGGGGGGAGTGGGCCTAATAGGATTGCTCTTTCAAAGGGAGGGAGCAAGCAGGATGGGCTGAATGGCCTCCTCTGCAGTGTGATTCTATGATTCTCACGTTAAGGTCATGGCAAACATTACATCTGGGACCTCTTTGACGACAATTATCAGGCATCTTAACAGATAAAATTTGACACTGAGTCACACCAAAAGATAATACGGCAGTTGGCCAAAAAAACGCGGTCCATATAGTAGGCTTTAGGAGCCTCTTAACGGAGAAAAGAGAGGCAAGAGAGGTTTCGGGGGGCAATTCCAGAGCCTGGGCGGTCAGCTGAAGGCACGATTGCCAATGGTGGAGTGATTAAAATCGAGGATGTGCAAGAGGCCAGAATGGGAGAAGCGCAGAGATCTCAGACCTTTGTAAGGCTGAAGAAGGGCTAAAAGATGGAAAGGAGGTGAAGCCATGGAGGGATTTAAACACAATCTGACTGAAAGCCAGTGTAGACCAATGAGAACAGTCTTCGTCCAAAGAATGAAACAGAAAGAAAGCGAAAGAGAGTGGCAGAGCCTAGCTTCATCGCTTATACTTATGGCATGCACAGAGATAGATGAGAGATCAAGTCACTGCGAGGTAAGAATTGTGAAATTCCTCTGTGTGACAGACAGAAGAATTTGACTTGAGGCCGGGCGCAAATGAAATTCATCACAAACATGGCAAACACCTTATGCTTTGTCCATCCAGGACGACATTCTCTGCTGTACATCTGAAGCTATCAGTAGAAAAGTAAGTGCAGGAATGTCACAAGCTGCCAGGAGTCTTGTTGCAATTCAGAACTCCAGGGATGTCAGATGTAATCACACGCTCATCTTTTAATACCCCTCGCTGAATTGTGACAGGTCCACTGATAAGAAGAAAGCAAATTTTTTTCTGCCCTCCTTTGAATTATCTCTCGCAGGTCTCAACGCAACTAAAGGGTTTCCAAAAAATTATGAGCTACTGTCTGCTATTTGATTTCCTGTGCTGCAAGATATATTTTGCAAAATCCAGGGGAAATGAGAAGAATCTTTTTTTTTTGCAGTGAGCTGTTGTGACCTGGAATGCTCGGCCTGAGAGGGCAGTGAAAGCAGATTCAATAGTAGCTTCCAAAAGGGATTTGGTAAATACTAGAAGAAAAAAAATAGCAGAGCAAGGGAGCTGGACTAATTGGATAGTTCTTTAAAAGAACTGTGTTACGACCAGGTGAGATAGGGGTCTAGGGGTTCCCTCTCAGCCTTTGCCTGGTCTAACCGTAACAGGTTTAATTTTAAAAACACCGTGTTTTCAGCTCCCACTCAGTGAATCCTTGTTCATTGTTTTCCAATTGCAAGGCAAAGAAATCAAATCAGACAGGTTTTCTTAGATTTAGACAAGAAAGGTGGAAGTTTATTAATCTTAAACTTGAATTTGGTTAACAGCTACGAGTACACAACGCGACCATGCTAGCGTACATATGCGATAAACGCACATGCAGATAGAGACAGAAAAAGTAGAAAGAATAAAGGGGAAAAGTCTGAGGCAATTGCTGGGTGTATTTACAGTCCTTTGACCTCAACGTGGAGTCTTTGGTTGCCGGTAAGTCTTGCTGTTCATTGGGGCCCAGTTCACCCTTCAATTTGTTTTGATGTAGGAGTCTTTTCTCTCTTGTGGTTTAAGTGACTTCAGTGGGTCCGGAGGTTTGTGAGAAAACGAGAAACAGCCAGCCAGGAGAGAGGCTGTCTTGTTCCAGGTTCAGTTGCAATCTGCAGTCTGACTTCAAACTGTCCTGTGAGCACAATTCAAAACCAGACCTGGGCCAGCAGGTTAGTCATGTGACTCACTGTTTAAACAAACTCCTGCATTTATGGATTCCAAAGCTCTTGGTGTCGGTGGGGGGAGGGGGGGGGCGTACAGTGTAGTGCTGTCTCTTACCGCGACAAGCCCAGCCCAATCTCTGTTAATTGAATCAGTGAGCAATTCTTTTGTCTCTCCAAGCACTGTCTCTTAGTATGCAAATGTCCTCCAGTCAAATGTCTGGTGATCTCTTTAAACAAGTCATCTCTTCACTCCAGCCACAGTTTAAAAACTAACGTTCATATGACAAAATTAATATGCCTCATTCTTGGCAGGTGGGCGTGACAAACTGGCACAGGTGTGTTGGGGCAATTGGCCTTCTTCTGTGCTGCAAAAATCATTGTTCCGTTTATATTCAAATCAAAATATCATGTTATGTCATTCTTTCTGTATCATGAGTTCACTCTGAACGAAGAACTAAGGTTCAGTGGTAACACTCTTCCCTCTGAGTCAGAAGGTCATGGGGTCAAAGCCCTACTTCAAGCACACATTCCAAGGCTGACACTTCAGTATTGCGGGAGTGCTGCCCTGTCAAGGATGATAGAGTGAGCCCTGTCTCCCCTCTCAGCTGGATATAAACGATCCTTAGCACTAGTCCTGTCCAATATTTATCCACCAACCAACACTGCCAAAACAGATAATCTGGTATGTTATCTCGTTGCTGTTTCTGGAATCTTGCTGTGCACTTCCCTACATTACAACAGTGACTGCACTTCAAAAAGTACTTCCTTTGCTGTGAAACACTTTGAGATGGTTGTAAAAGGGTCGAGATTAAGGCAAGTTCTTGAGGGTGGGGAAGAGAGAAAGTTAGGAATTAGCACTACTGCTCTATCACGATGATTCCTGAGACAATCGCTAAGGTTTTTGTAGAAGTTGTAATTCATCATCTTCTATCTATTATGGGGAAATACCTGCTTTTACTTAACACAATTCCAATTATTCAATGGAGACATAACCTATTATGGATGGTGGTGGGGGGGGTGGCAGCGGTGGAGTGGCGGGGAGAGAGTAGGGTCAGGGGGGCATGGGGGAGTGAACTTGTGTGAAGAATCACAGGCGCAATTCAAAAAAATAATGCAAATCCAGGCCTGAGGTAGTTTTGTGAAGCCTAAAGGAGGATCACCCTTGATCCTTCTGGCTCCAGAAAAATTACAACTTTAAGTAAGCTTTGTGGCCATTTTATTGAGCAGCCTCAAGTGGATTCCTTTAAGAAACCAATGGATTAGGCCACTCAGGACCTGGGACAATGGGGAGGAGATCACACGGTGGGCCAAGCTTTTCCTATTTGCACCCAAATTTGGTACCGGGGTCCTCCAATCAGGGTAAGACCTCTCATTTTTATAGGAAAGTAGTACCATGCCTGTTTGCCCAGTTACAGGCCCACTTGAATGAGGCATTGAGGCAGGCTTGGGACAGTTTAAATGCCCAATATCCCCTCCCTTGCCACATTTCTCCCTGATTTTCAACTCCCAGTCGCCCTCTTTTTCAGGCACAAGGGGGACGACTGTGAGCTGATGTCTTCCCCAGAACACCAGGGGGATTCCTGCAGAGCATGTGGCAGTGTGCTAGTTGTGTACCAGAATGGAGGGAAACATGCCCCCTGCCTGCGATTCTCTGCTCTGCTTTGCGGCTAGAATATAGCAGCACCAATGATAGTGAAGAGATGCTTTCTGAACAAGGGCAATCCCATTGGGTTGACATTAATGGGTGCAACCTCTACGTCTTTACATTGAACAGCCTTGTAAATGGGTAAACAGTACTTACTCAACAACACCTTCCATTTATGTGGCACCTTTATCCCAGGGTAAGTCCAAGGCGCTTCACAGGAGCATTATTAGACCAAAAATTGACACCGAGCCCCACAAAGAGATATTAGGGCAGGTGACCAAAAGCTTGGTCATAGATATGTTGGTTTTAAGCAGCATCTTAAATGAGGAGAAAGAGATGTAGGAATGCAGAGAGGTTTAGGGAGGAATTTCCAAAGCTTAGGGCCTGGACAGCTAAAGGCAAGGCTGCCAATGGTGGAGTAAAGGAACTTTGGGAATTGCTCCTCTTGAAAGATATAAAACGAGCTGTGCTTCATTTTGTATGCCAGACCTCTGGTGGAAGACTTAATCATTTTAAGCTCTGGGCGGCACAGTGGCGCAGTGGTTAGCACTGCAGCCTCACAGCTCTAGCAACCTGGGTTCAGTTCTGGGTATTGCCTGTGTGGAGTTTGCAAGTTCTCCCTGTGACTGTGTGGGTTTCCACCAGGCACTCCAGTTTCCTCCCACAGCCAAAGACTTGCAGGTTGATAGATAAATTGGCCATTATAAATTGCCCCTGGTGTAGGTAGGTGGTAGGAGAATTGTGGGGATGTGGTAGGGAATATGGGATTAAATGTAGGATTAGTATAAATGGGTGGTTGTTGGTTGGCACAGACTCGGTGGGCCAAAGGGCCTGTTTCAGTGCTGTATCACTCTATGGCTCTTTTCCTTCCTTCACCTTCATGACTATATTTGTACTTCCTTCCTACTCCACTAACACTGCCATTCGGCTTCTAATCTCTAATTGACGCCCCAATGAATACAATCTCTAAACAATTTTACTAGATATTTAATTAAGAAATCATAATTTATTTTCTTGATCGAAGCAGCGCTAATGAAAATACCTCTACAGATGCAATCAGTTCCATTTCTCATTTATACATTAAGTTACACTGGCAGTTCTGACCAATCCAATTTCCTTCTTGGGCACTTTATACTGAAAATTCTATTCAACCTTCCTTTTCACTGTCCATATAACCTCACAATTTCTATTTCAACTGTTCAGATTCATCTCCACTATCTCTGCTTCCTACTAAATTCTCTACAATAATCCCTGCTCCCTCTATTTTTGTGGGACTGGGTTTGCCTTTTGCTACCAGTGGTGCTATTTACATTTTACCCTTAACTTTTTTTAGAGGAGTAATTTTAACCTAACCTGCCCATTGGGAAGTTGAAGGAATCCGATGCAACACTGGCTCCCCAAGCATTCTGATTTTACCCTCTATTGAAGATAACACAAGCTGAGACCGGACAGGGCATAAAACTGGCATTCCACCCAATTCCCGGGTATCCCACCTGGAGAATTGTGTTGAAATTACCCCTAGTCCTGGCTGGTTTATAGAGGTACCCCAATAGAGCTGCTAAGCAGAACTTTAGTGATTTGTTTATTAACAAACAACTTGGCATCAGCATAATTCATGTGGCAAAAATGTAATTTTTGGCACGCCACCTTGAATGTTTTTCCTTTCTTCCGGCCATTTCTCATTCTCTTGTTTCCTCACAATCATTAAGCTCACAATGCTTTCATCAGGGAGAGTGTAATGTAAACAACAATCAGCCAGCCTATTACTGTAACACTGCCCGTCTCCACCCCTGCCTCAATCAATCTGGTGCTGAAACCCTCAATCATGTCTATGTCACCTCCAGACTTGATTATTCCAGTACTGTACTGAATGGCACGAATAAACTTAAACCCATCCAAAATGATGCTGTTTGTATCCTAACAGGTACCAAGTCCTACTCACCCATCATACCTGTGCTCACTGACCTACAGTGGTCCCTGGTCCCACATCGGCTCCAATTTAAAACTCAACCATCAACCACCCATTTATACTAATCCTACATTAATCCCATATTCCCTACCACATCCCCACAATTCTGCTACCACCTACCTACACTAGGGGCAATTTTACAATGACCAATTTACCTATCAACCTGCAAGTCTTTGGCTGTGGGAGGAAACCGGAGCACCCGGCGGAAACAGGGAGAACTTGCAAACTCCACACAGGCAGTACCCAGAATCGAACCCAGGTCGCTGGAGCTGTGAGGCTGCAGTGCTAACCACTGCGCCACTATGCCACCCAAAAATTTATAATGGGGAACAAAGAAATGGCTGACCAATTTGGCTCTGTCTTCACAAAGGAGGACACAAATTACCTCCCAGAAATGTTGGGGAACATAGAGGAACTGTTTGAAATCAGTATTAGTAGGGAAATGGTGTTAGGGAAATTGATGGGATTGAAGGCCGATAAATCCCCAGGGCCTGATAATCTACATCCCAGAGTACTTAAGGAAGTGGCCCTAGAAATAGTAGATGCATTGCTGGTCATTTTTCAAAATTCTACAGACGCTGGAACAATTCCAACAGATTGGAGGGTAGCTAATGTAACGCCACTATTTAAAAAAGGAGGTAGAGAGAAAACAGGGAATTATAAACTGGTAGCCTGACATCAGTAGTGGGGAAAATGCTAGACTCCATTATAAAAGATGTAATAACAGAGCACTTGGAAAACAATGACAGGATCGGACAAAGTCAACATGGATTTACAAAAGGGAAATCATGCTTGACAAATCTACTGGAATTTTTTGAGCATGTAACTAGTAGAATAGATAAGGGAAAATCAGTGGATGTGGTGTATTTGGACTTTCAGAAGGCTTTCGATAAGGTCCCACATAAGAGAGTAGCATGCAAAATTAAAGCACATGGAATTAGGGGTAAAGTACTGACATGGATAGAGAACTGGTTGACAAACAGGAAACAAAGAGTAGGAATAAATGAATCTTTTTCTGAGTGGCAGGCAGTGACTAGTGGGGTACCGCAGGGATCAGTGCTAGGACCCCAGCTATTCACAATATATATTAATGATATAGATGAGGGAATTAAGTCTGCAGATGACTCAAAGCTGGGTGTGAGTGTGAGCTGTGAGGAGGATGCAGAGAAGCTCCAATGTGATTTGGACAGTTTGAGTGAGTGGGCAAATACATAGCAGATGCAGTATAATGTGGATAAATGTGAGGTTAGATAAATGTGACGTTGGTGGCAAAAACAGAAAAGCAGATTATTATATGAACGGCGATAGATTGGGAAAGGGGGAGGTGCAGCGAGGCCTGGGTGTCCTTGCGCACCAGTCACAGAAAGTAAGCATGCAGGTGCAGCAGGCAGTTAAGAAGGCAAATGATATGTTGGCCTTCATAGTGACAGGAATTGAGTACAGGAGCAAGGATGTCTTGCTGAAATTATATAAGGCCTTGGTGAGACACATCTGGAGTATTGTGTGCAGTTTTGGTCTCCTTATGTGAAGAATGATGTTCTTGCTATGGAGGGAGTGTAGCGAAGGTTCACCAGACTGATTCCTGGGATGGCAGAACTGACATATGAAGAGAGATTGGGTCGATTAGGCTTGTATTTGCTAGAGTTTAGAAGAATGAGAGGGGATCTCACAGAAACCTACAGAAATTTTAACAAGACTGGACAGACTAGATGCAGGAAGGATGTTCCTGATGGCGGTGGAGTCCAGGACCGGGGGGGGGTCACAGTCTAAGGATAAGGGGTAAGTCATTTAGGACTGAGATGAGGAGGGATTTCTTCACCCAGAAAGTGGTGAACCTGTGGAATTCTCTACCACAGAAAGCAGTTGAGGCCAAATCATTAAATATATTCAAGAAAGAGTTAGATATAGCTCTTAGAGCTAAAGTGAACAAGGGATAAGGGAGAAAGCGGAAACGATACTGCATTTGGATGATCAGCCATGATCGTATTGAATGGCGGTGTAGGCTCGAAGGGCCGAATGGCCTACTCCAGCTCCTATTTTTTCCTATGATTCTATGTTCCTCCATCTCCATCTCCTCCTTTAAGACCCTTTTTAAAACCCACCTCTTTTTGGACAAGTTTTTCGTCATCCTTCCCACTAACTCTTCCTTTGGCCTCATCATCAGTTATTATTTGCTAATGCTCCCATAAAATGCTTTGGGATATTTTGACATTAAAAACACTATATAAATAAGAAGTTGTTGTTTACTAAATATGCTGCATCATTAATGGGAGCAGGAGATATTAATTGTCTCTGGGTTTCAGATAACCTGAAGCAAATGCCCTCTTGGACAGGGTAATCTTGGCAAGATATATGCCAGAAAGCTTCCCAATGTTTTGCACTGGTAGAATGGATGGTTTAAGATCCATCATTCCCCTGTACATGCATAGAAGACCCTAAAGTATGGCTGTGGTCAACCTGCCCTCTCTAAACTTGTATAAGTGAAGAGTGCCCCGACGTGGAATGAGTGAATGCACTACACCAACTTGGCCTGTTTCCACTACAGCATGGTGATGAGCTACCAACACCCAGCTGACACAAACAACCTCTGCCCAGAGATGTCTCTCTTCCAGGACTTCAATTTACCTCTTTTACCAGGTCTTTATTTTATTTTTCGTTCAAGGCCTATTCTCACTTCTCACTCACCCTTTGGGTCTTCAACTCACTTCTCACATTCTTGCCCTTTCCAATTCTCTCTGTTTTCATATCCTTTTTATTGCACAAAGAAATAATAACCTTCCAACAACAGGCCTGCTGCAATGATACCAGCAATAATAACAATGGATAACCAAAACAACTATTTACTTCCTTCAAGACAGTTGTCCAATATTCCTTTCATAACTCTTTCTGACACTGGTAAAGTGCATGTTTTGTAAGTATCATTGTTGGGGTGTAATTTTGTTTGTTTGATTTTCAAATAACTCACTCACTTGTAACATAAGTGTGAAGAAGACACAAATCTGCTGGATTCTTAAATTGTTATGACAATCTTGACTAGTTAGGAGTGCTGTTTGCCTGTGCGAATTGAAAGGAGAGACTTGCATCTTCTACAACGACTGATCATGTCTCTCAAAAGTGTTTGAAGGCACTTCACGTCAAGTGAGTAATTTTGAAAGAGATCAGCAAATATATGGGCAAGCGCAGCAGCCATTTTGTGCACAGCCAGGCACCACAATTTAGGATGAGATAAATGACCAGTTAATCTATTTTTTGATGGTATGGTTTGTAGGAGGGACATTAACCAGGACAACTCCTTACTTTTCCTCAAGTCGTGGCATGTGATCTAACATCTGTCTGAATTTGCAAAAACCATAGCCTCTGTTTGCCATCTCATCGGAAGGACAGTATCTCTGACAGTGCAGTGTTCTAACATTAAGGGAGTATCAGCTTAGATTATTTAAATTCCTGGGGTGGAGCTTGCAAGAATGACCTATGAGTCAAAGGTCAGAACATGAGCCAAGATGACAAGGGTTTCCCAGGGAGTCTACCGGAATGGGAAGTGAAACACCTGGGGGATTACTCCCAGCAGCCCGGGAGAAATTTGCCCATTTAGCAGCGACTGCATCCCTCCCACTCCCACCCTCTCCCTTCCGCTCCCTGCCCTTGCTTTGTGACCTCCATCACCAACTGCCTGCTGGAGTGGTTGGCGGTGCAGCAGCTGGGAGACTTGGGAGGGGGGTGGAGGGCAGAGATAAAGAGACAGTGCTGGAAGAGACAGAGGATGGGTTGGAAGAGGGTGAACAAGGAATATGAGGCAGTGGATTGGGGCTTGATGATGCTTCCACCTACAGATGTCTAAGGGCTGAAGGGTAATGTAGTGGCGATTTGAGTAAAGCCTCACTTTGCTCACTGCACCAGAAAATAATTAAGAAGTAAATCATTGAAAATAATTAGGAGAAATTTTGCAGTATAATTAAAAAGGATTCAAACAGTCAATCCGCTGAAATCCTGGGAAGCCTGGAAACTACTTTCATGAGCTGGCACTTTTATGACCATTTTAATTTAAACTAATACACCAGTAATAACTTTGAAATGCAATTTATAAAACAATGATGCAGGTCTCCCAATAAATTCTCTTATCAGAGACATGGCACAAGGGACAGAGCCAGAATCAGAGCCCAAATAAAGGAGAGAGCAGAAGCAGAGCCACATATTAAAGAGAGAGCTAGAAACACAGCCAACTATAAAGGACAGAGCAGGAAAACAGCTCAGATTTAAGGGACAGAATTTGGATGTGAGGGACCGGTGGAGAAACTCAGGTCAGATAACAGATCTAGGGCCAGAAACAAAGCCTGGATGTAGGGATACAGAAAGAACAATATCCCTTGGATAGAAGGGACAGCAGGGGAGATTGAGTCCTGATATAAGACACAGGACAAGAAAGAGAGCTTGTATATAATGGAGAACATAGAAATCACTGCTTTCAGTATTAGCAGCAGTGCCAGGAGGTACTAGCGTCAGATGAAATCAATCAGAGATAGGTCAGTAACTGCACTAGGCAAAGGTAAAATGCAAGCCAATTAATAAATGCAAAAGCCCATTTGTTAATCAAGGTAACATCTTCCAAGTTCCATATCGTTTGAAGTGTTGTCATTGCCAGTAATAAATCAAAATGATTGTGCAGCTGACAGGTAACCTTCGACCTCTGTAATAAAGGTGACTGATAGTGCTTGTATTGTACCTTTTACGCTGTGGTGCAGTGATGGAACCTGTGTACATAATAATTATTCTTTCATTATTTTTTGTACACAGTGCCTGATCAGAACAACGAATGACTTCAATGCTAAATTACCCCGAGTTATATTAGCTGCAGAAGTGTGTGTTCAGTCTAGTGCATCCGAGTCTGCAGTGAGTGAAATATTACACGTCATGGGCCAATGACATTCAAAGAAAAGACAGAATAGTTCTCGGAATATCATCAGGGAAGCGGGAGAATTGTTTGTTTAAATCAGCCAAATTAATACACCATTATAAAATTTGCCCCCTATTTTTCTCACTTACTACACTGCAGGCACTGACCTGTACTGGTCTTTCATTCCCCTTCTCTCCAGCCGGCACTGACCTGTACTGGTCTTTCATTCCCCTTCCCTCCAGCAGGCACTGACCTGTACTGGTCTTTCATTCCCCTTCCCTCCAGCAGGCACTGACCTGTACTGGTCTTTCATTCCCCTTCTCTCCAGCAGGCACTGACCTGTACTGGTCTTTCATTCCCCTTCTCTCCAGCCGGCACTGACCTGTACTGGTCTTTCATTCCCCTTCCCTCCAGCAGGCACTGACCTGTACTGGTCTTTCATTCCCCTTCTCTCCAGCAGGCACTGACCTGTACTGGTCTTTCATTCCCGTTCTCTCCAACAGGCACTGACCTGTACTGGTCTTTCATTCCCCTTCCCTCCAGCAGGCACTGACCTGTACTGGTCTTTCATTCCCCTTCTCTCCAGCCGGCACTGACCTGTACTGGTCTTTCATTCCCCTTCCCTCCAGCAGGCACTGACCTGTACTGGGCTTTCATTCCCCTTCTCTCCAGCAGGCACTGACCTGTACTGGTCGATCATTCCCCTTCTCTCCAGCAGGCACTGACCTGTACTGGTCTTTCATTCCCCTTCTCTCCAGCAGGCAGTGACCTGTACTAGTCTTTCATTCCCCTTCTCTCCAGCAGGCACTGACCTGTACTGGTCTTTCATTCCCCTTCTCTCCAGCAGGCACTGACCTGTACTGGTCGATCATTCCCCTTCTCTCCAGCAGGCACTGACCTGTACTGGTCTTTCATTCCCCTTCTCTCCAGCAGGCACTGACCTGTACTGGTCGATCATTCCCCTTCTCTCCAGCAGGCACTGACCTGTACTGGGCTTTCATTCCCCTTCTCTCCAGCAGGCACTGACCTGTACTGGTCCTTCATTCCTCTTCTCTCCAGCAGGCACTGACCTGTACTTGTCTTTCATTCCCCTTCTCTCAGTCTCAGCAGGTGCTGAGAGAGATACAACTTTATGGAGGAAATTAGCAGCCAGGGTGGTCATCCCGAATAAGGACAGCTGCTCTCCCCCCAGAGCTGCCAGCCAGTCAGAGGGCCAGCATCCCAGCAACCTCACCAGTGTCACTGGAAGTGGTGGCCACTGCTGGGGCTGCACCTGGAGGAGGAGGGCTCAGCGTTGCATGGCATTCTCACAACCAGATAAGTGGGGCCTGATGATGCCAGGGCCGGTCAGACGGATCCCGGCAATGGGGGTGGAGGGAGGGTGTTAGTGAAGGCAGGTGGCGCTGTTGCTATGGGGACGCCTGCCAGGGGGGCCCCTCCATGGGAAAATAGTACCCAAAAAAGGAGGGCCCCCCTCCCTGGAGCTCACTGGTAGGGTGTCAGGATTTGCCTGGTGGTCTCCCCAGTTAAGTGGCTCAATTGTTCCTGAGTGGGAGGGCTGTCCGCTACCTTCCCCGCTGCTGGCAAGGTGGCGTGACAGAAGGAAGATGACAGAAACTTCACCCCCTCCCGTCCCATTTTATGGGCACCCCCCACCCCAACCTCTCAGGTTGGTGAAATCCAGCCCATTGTGATAAGGCATGGTGTTGAGTTTAGATTGATTCGATGGTAAATAGCTTTCATGGCAAAATGACCTTTGCTTGTTTCTAAAATTCTTACATTAAATAGATGGAGAAGGTGGTTGGATACCTTTCTGAAGAGAAGGAATTCAGCGAGAATGCAGGTAGATGATATTGATCCATGAGAAATCGAAGGACAAGTTTGAGCCTAATGGCCATTTCCCATCCTAAAAATTCTGATATTCTTATTTCTAATGCCCATTCACTTCACTCAACAAGCGGATGCCTGGTTAACAGTTAAAGCTCAGCACAATTAGAGCTACAAAAAGCTACCATATTTTTTTCTTAAAATGGTCAATAAAATGTCTCTATCTATAAATAGCTAAATATCCTTATTATAAACTGCACAGAAGTTGCAGAAATTTCTGCAGTTCCACTAAAATTAGTTTTAACTTGTTCTGACTAGTTAAGCAATCAAGCAAAGCTTAGATAGCAGGCAGGCAGGATGTAAAGATCCCACCATGCTTATAGCAGATTACTAATATTATGGACATTGCAATGAATTAGAACCAAAAAAATCCTGATGTTTATACTCGGATATTGAATTAATGCAGTACTGTTTTCTGCCCAGTGTCAGTCACTGAATGCTCCCTGTGCAGGTATGCACTGGGATGGCTAGAATTTGTAGCTGCCTTCCCTGATAGCCCTTTGGCGTGCTTTCCAGTTTGGGAAGAGTGCCCCCTCTACTGTACTAACATGGGATCACCAACCTTTTTACCCATTCTCCATTCTCTATCTCAGTAACCTCCAAGGAATATTCCAAGACAGCACAACTACAAACATACGTTGGCGCACAGGGCAGCAGTCACTGCACTTCAATGTAATTTTGTGGTTACAAAACACTTTGGAATATTTGTGAGAGACGTAATGAGGGCTTTTCTTTTAGATAAAGTTCTGTAATGATGTTATTCTTGACTAAAAAACGTCTTCATGTGTAAGTGTAGAAAAATAATAATTTTGAGCTGTTAAAATAATATCTCCAATGCAAGCAGCATGGCACAAAAGGGTTCTAGATTATTTAGTAATCTTGACTGATCCAGCTCACACTGTCTTGTTCACCCATCACCCCCGTGCTCGCCGACCTACAAGCTCCTGATCCACCAACACAACAATTTTGAAATTTTCTCACCTTGTTCAAATCCTTCCATGTTCTTGTCCCTCCCTATCTCTCTAACCTCCTCCAACTCTGCCACCCTCCAAGATCTTTGTGTTCCTCCAACTCTGACCTCTTGTGCATTCCCTCACTTCCTTCGTCCCCTCCATTGGCGGCCGTGCCTTCAGCTGTCTAGGCCCTAGTCCCTCCCTAAACCTCTCCACTGCTCTCTCCTTCTTTACGATGCTTATTAAAACCTATCACTTGGAACAAGTGTTTGGTCACCTCTCCTAATGTTTCTTTCTTTGGCTTGGTGCCAATTTTTGTCTGCTGACGCTCCTGTCAAGAACCTCGGGACGTTTTACTACGTTAAATGCACAAGATAAATTCAAGTTGTTGTTATTATTTGGGGTTTTGGGCCTACAACAGGAGCTGTGAATGTTAAACAGTTTGGAAATATAGTTTAACCTGGCCTTTCAAGACTTTAACCTCTAACCTAAACAATACAAATCAAACTGAACTCAGCTTTGAGAAGCAGATTTGCATAACACAGTAATAATACAATGCCACACGTTACTACAACAAAACACTTCTATTAGCATTACTTAAGAATGTTTGCAACCTCACTGAATGGCACTTGGTGCAATGTCTCTCCTTTTGAATGAGTGGCATTCCCAATGTACTGTCAGGTTTCCTCTGTGTACTACCTGTAATGAACTGATTAAGCTTATTACGCGAATTGTGCTGTTTAAAAAAAAGTTGTAACCTGTTTATTTCAAATGGGTTAATGGCTTCACTTTATAATAGCAGCAAGGGATTCTACCCGAATGCGTTAACCAATCAGTTAGAAATCACACACAGTTTCCATCACCCCGAAGACTGGTCACAGATTATGGCCCTTTACATGTTGAGGAATCACACCCACTAGCACTGGGTTCAAAACTGCCCATGCTCATCAGCTATGTAGTTTCACAGGCACCAAAAGAAGACTTCGTCCTGTTGAACTAGGCTGAATTTAGATTTTGACCCAGAGCGGAGAGGCAGTGTGCCAATCCATTGAAGCAAAAGACTCCTTTTTAAAGAGAAGGGGACCAATTTGAACATTGGCTTTAGGTGTTGGGTTGGCTGCCCATTAAAGGCCTCTCCAGATTTTTGTATTGGAAGTAAATTGTATAATTTGACCCCCTCACCAGGAATGCCATTGGGGAACAAGCTCCCTCTGGCCTTTGGTTGCCACTTGTGGCCTTGCCACTGAGTGAGCATTCTGAGTGCAGCCTATCATTTCCACATTGATTAGTGGACCCCATGACCCTTGAACCTTGATGGGGTCAGCCATGGAGGTCCGAGGCAGGCACATTTTACCATTTATATCAAGAGCCCTGCTGCACCCCAATCCCCAGCTTGGGGAGATGTTTACAAAGAAATGATAGGTCAAGATTTATAGATGTCAGGAAGCTTTACTTCTGGAATGTTTTCGTTTCAGTTTGAACTGTTACGGGAGACAGTTGGTTTTTGCCTGCCAGAAGAAGACCCAGCACAGTTCTCTCTCTTGAAAAACAAATCCTGCAAACAGCGTGCCAGTTTCCTATTTCCTCCTGTATTTAAAGAAACCCTCTGTGGGTAGTATATTTGTACACTGTGACACTGCGTCAACTTACAGAGTGGCCTCGCTCTCTTTAAGCATGTCATAATGTGTTGGAATATACAAATGCTGAAGCTATAATGCAGTGCTATTGTTATCTATTACTAAAATCTGTTGGGGGTTAGCACCATAGCATTGTTACTGTTGTCTAAACTAGAATATTGAATCTGGGACTAGGTGGCTACAAACTTTTATGGCACTCTCTTAAAAAGGTTAATTAAATTTTTAAGAGGGCAAGCATTGCTAATGGTTGCACGTTTGCATTTACTAGTTTCATGTTGCTGAGAAGATGCAGTAATTAAGGAGCTTTTCATTCATTACTCGTGTCATATATGTGCTGTGTCTCAATTTAGTACACACCAGCACAGTGTGGGCCTAATGAGGACTTTCACTGCTGTGTAAAGCTAGTTTGATTGCCTTCTGAACTCAACACAGCACCAAGCACAGTCCACAGCTTCGACAGCTCATAGCGTCCACGAGTGTTTGATCGAGCTGAGTAGTCCCATCTCGTGTGTTCCCTCAGCAAAATGAGATTTGAGGAGAAATTCCTACGGTTCATTTCCATTTTCTTTAATATCCCCTTATTCTCAATTATATCTAATGGCGTTATTACTCCATCTTCTCCCTGGGCAGTAAGGACGTGGAGACAGGACTGTCGATTATTTTTTTGCTTCTCCTCTCTCTCTGCTCTGCCAATGTAGCCTTCAGCTATTGGCATTTAATTCTTTCCAACTGCAAAGTAATACTTGTAATTTAACTCACTGGCAGCTTTCCTCAGCATTAGGGTAGATATGAATGTCCAGCATGCCTCAATTTGAATTTCAAGAGTTATCACCATCACTTGCTCCAGGTTCCTTTGGTGAAGTTGGTTTGAGTTTTTTTTAATTTCCTCTCTAACAGCACGTGCTTTAGAAATTGCCCATAATCTGATGAGGTTCGAGGTCACACTGAGAAATGGAGGCATGTCCTTTCAATCTTAAAATGCAACAGATTTTTAACTGGAAGGCTTTAAGATTTTTTAGGGAGGCCCAAGTCTCAAAAAAGTAATTTAAACAAAGTGACTGTGCACTTTGTGCTCTTTCAATACAACGTTAAACTGAGGCCCCGTCAGCCCTCTTAAGGTGGGCATAAAAGATCCCATGGCACTATTTCAAAGAAGATCAGGGGAGTTGTCCCCAATGTCCGGGCCAACATTTAATTCGCCAACCAACATCTAAAAAACACCCAAATTATCTGGTCATTACCACACTGCTGTTTGGGGGACCTTGCTATTGTTTCAAGATTGCTTCTATCTCTTATGTAAAATATGTTTTAAGTACTTATAGTTGAATTATGGACACTGATTCATCTGCAACCTTGAAGAGATTGCTGAACTTTGTGTGTGTGTTTTTTTTTAAAAAGAAGTCACCAGAAGGTTCCTGGATTTGGTTTGTAAACAAGTCTTACTGAAAGGCATCTGTCTGTGGATAATCACCCAGCAGGGGTTGTTTTTAACTGGGGGAGATGTTTACGAAGAAGTGATAGGTCAAGATATATAGATGTCAGGAAGCTTGACTTCTGGAATGTTTTAGTTTCAGTTTGAACTGTTACAAAGAGACAGTTGGTTTTTCCCTGCCAGAAGAAGACCCTGCTCAGTTCTCTCCCTTGAAAAACAAATCCAGCAAACAGTGTGCCAGTTTCCTACTTCCTCCGGTATTTGAAGAAACCTTGCGTATCGAATGTGTGGGAACTGAAACCTTGTTGCTGCATTACTGTTGTAAGCCTCTGTAGCTGCATCTCTTGGAAAGCCTACCCAAACTGATCTTCAACATCACCTGGAAAGAACTGTTCTAGGAAGAGCCCATTGAAAGCTGTCGATATGCATTTGGGATGCCAAACCAAAACAAAGGACATCTTTCCATACCTTCTTTTCAGCCGAAGCAGTTTTTTTCCTTCTGTTTTCTTTGTAACGGCTATAAACAAAAATCCCTTTTATTTGCCAGGTTAACTGGTGTGTAGATATGCGCATGTGTGTGTGTTTGTGTGTGTGTGAGGGGCTAAGATAGATAAGAACTTTAATAGTTCAAGTTGTGTGTGTATGCTTTACTTCATTATTGATTAAAACTTGGTTTATAATAAACTGATAATTTTGTTGTTTATTAAAGAAACCTGGTTGGTGTGTTTTATTCTGGGAAAATAGAGTCTGTGTTTGACTGTATCAGTAAGTGGGAAAATTTAAATATATGTTGTGACCTGTGGAGAAGTGGGACTAGAATAAACAGTGCACTCCTCCCGCCTTGGTCCGAACACAATGAGCAAATTGGCTGCTGTGTTTCCTACATTACAACACTGATCACACTTCAAAATATACTTTTCTTTTTATTCATTCATGGGATTGGAGGCCAGCATTTATTTCCCATCCATAATTGCCCTTGAGAAGCTGGTGGCAAGTTGCCTTCTTGAACAGCTGCAGTCCTTGGGGTGTCAGTAGAGTACAGTACTGTTAGGAAAGGAGTTCCAGGATTTTGACCTAGTGACAGTGAAGTAATAATGATTTATTTCCAAGTCAGGATGGTGTGTGGCTTTGAGCGGAACTTGCAGGTGTTGGTGTTCCCATGCATCTGCTGCCCTTGTTCTTCTAGGTGGTAGAGGTCATGGGTTTAGAAGGTGCTGTCGAAGGATTCTTGGTGAGTTGCTGCAGTACATTTTGTAGATGATACACACTGTTGCCACTGTGCAGAAGGAAGTGAATGTTGAAGGTGGTGAATGGGGTGCCAATCAAGTGGGCTGCTTTGTCCTGGATGGTGTGAAGCTTCTTGAGTGCTTTTTGAGCTGCACTGAGTCAGGCAAGTGGAGAGTATTCCATCACACTCCTGCCTTGTAGATGGTGGACAAGCACTGGGAAGAAAGGAGGTGAGTTACTCGCCACAGAATTCCCACCCATACCTGCTCTTGTAGCCACAGCATTTACGTGGCTGGTCCAGTTTAGTTTCTTGTCAATGGTGACCCCCAGGATGTTGATAGTGGGTTTCAGCAATGGTAATGGCATTGAACATCAAGGGGAGATGGTTAGATTTTCTCTTGTTTGAGATGGTCATTGCCTGGCTCGAATGTTACTTGCCACTTACCAGCTCAAGCCTGGATGTTGTCCAGGTCTTGCTGCATATGGACTCGGGCTGCTTCAGTATCTGAGGAGTCGCGAATGGTGCTGAACATTGTGCAATCATCAGCAAACATCCCACTTCTGACCTTATGATGGAGGGAAGGTCATTGATTTTCTTTTTATTCTTTCATGGGATACGGGCATCACTGATGAAGCCGGCATTTGTTGTCTATCCTTAATTGCCCTTGAACTGAGTGGCTTGCTAGGCATTTAGGAGCCACATTGCTCTACGCCTGGAATCACAAGTAGGCCAGACCAGGTAAGGACGGCAGATTTCCTTCCCTAAAGAACATTAGTGAACCAGATGGGCTTTTATACCAATCAACAATGGTTTCATTGTCACCATTAGACAAGCTTTTAATTCCAGATTTATTATTTGAATTCAAATGTATCCATCTGTTGTGGTGGGATTTGAACCCATGACCCCCGAGCATATGAAGAATGAGAGCCAATCTAATTAAGACATACAAGATTCTGAAAGGGCTTGATAGGGTAGAAGCTGAGAGATTGTTCCCACTGGTCAGGGAATCTAGAACATGGGGACAGTCTCAGGATAAGGGTTCAATCATTCAGGACCGAGATGAGGAGAAATTACTTCACTCAAAGGGGCGGCACAGTGGCGCAGTGGTTAGCACCGCAGCCTCACAGCTCCAGCGACCCGGGTTCAATTCTGGGTACTGCCTGTGTGGAGTTTGCAAGTTCTCCCTGTGTCTGCGTGGGTTTCCTCCGGGTGCTCCGGTTTCCTCCCACATGCCAAAGACTTGCAGGTTGATAGGTAAATTGGCCATTATAAATTGCCCCTAGTATAGGTAGGTGGTAGGGAAATATAGGGACAGGTGGGGATGTGGTAGGAATATGGGATTAGTGTAGGATTAGTATAAATGGGTGGTTGATGGTCGGCACAGACTTGGTGGGCCAAAGGGCCTGTTTCAGTGCTGTATCTCTAAACTAAACTAAACTCAAAGGGTTGTGAAGCTTTGGAATTCTCTAGCCCAGAGGGTTGTGGATGCTCCATCATTGAATACATTTAAGGCTGGGATAGATAGATTTTTGGTCTCACAGGGAATCAAGGGATATGGGGAGCGGGCAGGAAAGTGGAATTGAAGCCCAAGATCTGACATGATCGTATTGAATGGCGGAGCAGGCTCGATGGGCCATATGGTCTACTTGTGCTCCTTTTCTTGTGTTCTTGTATTAGCCTAGGCCTCTGGATTATGAGTTCAGTGACATTACCACTACACCATCACCTCCCCTAAAGCAGGGGAACAGCTGAAGTTGGTTGGGCCTAGGACACTACCCTGAGGAACTCCTGCAATGATGTCTTAATAGGCTGTGAAATATTTTGGAATGTCATGAAGTCATGGAAGACGCTATAGAAATGCAAGTCTTTCTCTTCACTGCAATTTTAATCTAGAAGTAAATATCACTCGTTAAACCAACAGCAACTTGTATTTCTTTGGCCTCCTTATCTCGAGAGACAATGGGTAAGTGCTTGGAGGTGGTCAGTGGTTTGTGGAGCAGCGCCTGGAGTGGCTATAAAGGCCAATTCTAGAGTGACAGGCTCTTCCACAGGTGCTGCAGAAAAATGTGTTTGTCGGGGCTGTTGCACAGTTGGCTCTCCCCTTGAGCTTCTGTCTTTTTTCTTGCCAACTGCTAAGTCTTTTCGACTCGTCACACTTTAGCCCCGCCTTTATGGCTGCCCGCCAACTCTGCCGAACGCTGGCAACTGACACCCACGACTTGTGATCAATGTCACAGGACTTCATGTCGCGTTTGCAGACGTCTTTAAAGCGGAGACATGGACGGCCGGTGGGTCTGATACCAGTGGCGAGCTCACTGTACAATGTGTCCATGGGGATCCTGCCATCTTCCATGCGGCTCATATGGCCAAGCCATCTCAAGCGCCGCTGACTCAGTAGTGTGTATAAGAAGTGGTTCAAGAGTTCACATACCTAGGCTCAACTATCACCAGTAACCTGTCCCTAGATGCAGAAATCAACAAGCGCATGGGAAAGGCTTCCACTGCTATGTCCAGACTGGCCAAGAGAGTGTGGGAAAATGGCGCACTGACACGGAACACAAAAGTCCGAGTGTATCAGGCCTGTGTCCTCAGTACCTTGCTCTATGGCAGCGAGGCCTGGACAACGTATGTCAGCCAAGAGCGACGTCTCAATTCATTCCATCTTCGCTGCCTCCGGAGAATACTTGGCATCAGGTGGCAGGACCGTATCTCCAACACAGAAGTCCTCGAGACAGCCAACATCCCCAGTTTATACACACTACTGAGTCAGCGGCGCTTGAGATGGCTTGGCCATGTGAGCCGCATGGAACTTGTATTTATATAGCGCCTTTAACCTCGTAAAACATCCCATGGCACTTCACAGTAGCATTATCAAACAAAATTTGACACTGAGCCACATAAGGAGATATTAGAACAGGTGACCATAAGTTTGGTCGCAGTGGCAGGTTTTAAGGCGTGTCTAAGCAAGGAGAGAGAGGTGGAGAGGCTCAGTAAGGGAAAACCAGAGCTTAGGGCCTAAGTAGTTGAAGGCATGGCTGGTAATGGTGGAGTGATTAAAATCAGAGATGCACAAGAGGCCTGAATTGGAGGAGCACAAGATTGGGGACGGTTACAGAGGCAAGGAGCGGACAGACCATGGAGGTATTTGAAAACAAGGTAGGGACAAGTTAGGTAATTTCTTCAGCTCAACTGCTGGGTTTTATACTTAAGTACTTATGATGCACTGTAGCAACTTGCCAAGGCTTTTCAGGCAGCACCTTCTAAACTCACAACCTCTACCACCTAGAAGGACAAGGACAACAGGTGCACGGGAACACCACCAAGTCAAATGCCTTCCTAACTTGGAACTATATCATCACTCCTTCACTGCTGCTGCGCTAAACTTCTGGAACCTCCTACCTAACAGTACTGTGGAAGCATCTTCATCACATGGTCTGCAGCAGGTCCGGGAAAAGGACCTACCATCACCTTCTCAAGAGTAACTAAGGATGGGCAACAAATGCTGGTCTTGCCAGTGATGCCTATAGCCCGAGAATACATTTTAAAAAAATGAGTAAGAAAAGGAGACAAGGGATTGGCCACATTACCCACCCCAGATTGCTATTATTTCCTACTTGAAAGCCTGAAAGGATGATTTTCCATAGGGCGTTCTTCCAAACCATCCGCTTCTCTGGAAAAATTATGTTGCTCCTTTCCAGACCATTTGCCAACAGCTTTTGCAGCCATACTGCTGACATTACAGCAGATGGCATAGGAGAAACCACATCATAATTCACCATTGTGTGTGTGGACAGTGGCCGAGGAATAGGATCAGGTTTGAATGTGATGCTCTCTGCACTCACTGGGAAGAATCTTAATGCAGCTGAAATCTTTCTGCCGTCGGGACTGAAAGCAGATCTCGACCCCAAATGTGTCGCCTGGCCGCAGGGCATCGTAATCTTATGGGAGGCTGCCAATTAAGAGACCGACTCCACGTTCAGCATCCAATTGAGGAACGCGGGCAGATTCCCAAGGCGGGAGGGCCAGTCAAAGGGTCGGAGGGAGCCCCTCCACAGGATTGCTTGTGACTGTGGTTGTGTTCCTCTGACGCCACAGCTCTGTGGTGGGGAGATTGTTAGGAGGCATCAATAGCCGCCTCCAGGTACCTACAGGGCTTTGACCTCTGTTGGCGGTGGGGGAGGTGGGGGGGGGGGGGGGCGTTCTTGCCATCAGGAAGATCCAGGAGGCGGCGGCATCTTAACTCCAATAATCCCTAATGTAGTCTAATTGGCTACTTGCCACTTCATTGACCCTGCCTCCAGCAATAGTTAATTCACTGCCTCCAGCAAGATCATTTGTAGGTGGGAATGCATCAGGGAGCTGACCCGATACGCTATCTTCAAATTTTACTCTTGGTCCCATCTCCAACCCCGCCTGAAATCGACAGAGAAAAATAAAATACTGGTGGGGTCGTAACGAATGAATTATTCTTAAAGTGGATCCCAAAGGAGACATTCTCTGTTTAAATACAAAGCGCAATATTTACCGAGCAAATGTAGCGATCACACCTGTAAATTAAAAAATATACACACACAAAATTCAGATAGTAGAAATGACAGGCATTCCTTCTATTTTTCAAATCCTTAACAGAAAATTGTTACTTATTTTCCTGACTAGGTTGCTGACAGTAAGTCCTGACAACACTGGTTCTAAACTTAACAATCTTTAGCAGGCTGCAAAATGTAGGTCATTCCATGCATGGTCACATCCAAGGGACTGTTTGAGCTGCAGTTCAAAGCACTGCTGCTAATCAAGTATATCAAGTGCTCTCCATCAGATCCTTTTATTTGTAAACTTAATAATATACTTTACAGTGTTCCTTAATTCAAACAATTTCAGGGTGTTGAGTAACATATTGACTTTATGTCAATTTATTCTTATAATAAATGCCCTGTCTCCCTGCTGCTTCCCACTCACTTGAAAGTCTAATGCATTGTCTAGTCTTTTGCCAATTAGTGGATGATTCTTTTATCAAGTCTCCAGAGCTGTTTTGTAGAAAAGCACAAGAAGAATCAGGGGAGTCTTCCGTAGGCCTCTATATTTAAGCAAATGCATGCGACTGGTTCAGAGAGATCAGGAGTAAAGTGTCTTCAGCACAATTGGGGGTAAAATGTATTCTGTGAGGAGTGAGCAAGTAATACATCAATCTTTTATTAACATAAAGAATTCAAGGAAGAATCCAGACGATTCATCCCAGCTCCATAACCTCGCCCGGTACATATCACTGCGAGCTTAAATGTTAGACAATGATTGCTCTATCATATGTTTTGTTGCTTGAATTGTGCCAAAAAAAAGGAAGTTGAGCTACTTCCTGGGAAGTATACATTTTGAGAAGATGGGGAGTTTTTGTACTAGAAGCAGTGTCTGATAAAGATGGGAATCTATATCACTTCATTATCAAATGAGTCCACACACAGTTTGACCAGGAATGTGTGCACTTAAACAGGATGACAGATACCTTAGCCTTGGCCTTTCAGTGCCAAACAGATCTACAACAAATTTCTCTCAAGCTGAGTGGTAGCAGAGAAATACAGTTGGGCCATGGAATGATGGGATGATGGCAAAAGGGGACATGGAAGCGGGAACTCCACTCAAGGTGCTTCCACTTCTACGGAAGAGCCCTGGAAGGATCCCGAGGCAACACAGTTGAGGGTGGTGGTCACTTTGATAGGTAATGCGTGGCCACCAGGTACAGCAAGAAGCAGGACATCACCTTGGAGGCTGCAGGTATTTCCTACCCCCTAACACGATTACATGAGGCTCCTGAAACACTGCTGATCCAACATGGAAAGGAAACTCATTATTTGCCTGTACATCCTGTGTCGGGCGAGATGCTGCCCGCTCCTGTTCCCCGTTCTGCTGTTCCCCTTCTCTGGTGCTCCCCTCTCCTCTTCTATCCTCTCTGCTGTTCTCTCTTCTGCTGCCGCCCCCTCTCCTCCTGCTGCTTCCCTCTCTGCTGCCCCCTCTGTTGCTGCTGTTGCCCCCCTCCTGCTGCTGCCCTTCACCTGCTGCCCCCCTCTCTTCCTACTGCCCCCCCCTCTGCTGCCTCCTCTGTTGCTGCTGTTGCCCCCCTCCTGCTGCTGCCCTTCACCTGCTTCCCCCCTCTCTTCCTGCTGCCCCCCTCTGCTACTGCTCTCTCTTCCTGCCCTCCTTCTCCTGTTGCCCTCTCTCTGCTGCTGCCCCGCTCTGCTATCCAGCTCTGAGCAGCAGGCTGTTGTTATTTCTGCAATTGGTCACATTGCTCCTTATCCAAATTCCAATCATTCAGAAAACTTCCAACATACTGTGAACAAACCCTTTCCCACTAATAGTTGAGTGCTAAGTACTTATTGGAGTATTTTCATGAGTTTTAATTAGCCCCCTCGTTTGCCATTGGTTCTCACCTAGCTTTCAATGGCGAGTTTCAGGTCGCCCGGGAGACCCATGGCTGCAATATTGAATTTAAAACTGTGTTGAAATATCGCTCCAATTGAGCAATTATCATATATACAGAGGCAGATCCCCCCACCCCCCGCACTGCCCCCACACACCCCACCACCACCCAAGCAAGTTGGATGTAACCAGCCTAATGCAATCTATTTGAACGCAGAAGTCAGTGGGTTGGAGCCAGCTTCCCAAGTACTCACATCTTTTTCCGCTTTTAACCCCCGCCCCCTCCACACCCAAATCTACGCACTCCTTCAAGTTAAAACTCCACCACCACCTCCACCCCTTGCGCCCCCGTCGACTCTGTCTCAATGGGGGAGATGATGGAATCCTGGGCTTTGAATTCTAACCAATTTTCATTGGAAAATCATGGGCTGCATCATCTTTATCAGTTATGAACCAGGCGAAACACTACTCGACTACAAACGAGATGAAGGTTTGCTGTAATGGATTCAACATTTGCATGCAAAGTTGTACAGTGACAGCTTACTCGATATATGAGAAGCAGTTTGTCCTGATAACATCAAAAGCATTACAGGAACTGCCCTGGTTATGATGTGCATGGTTTATACAACCATATAGGCGATGCAGCCTGTAGGGAAAACTGAGGTGACTTCTACAAAACACCCTTGACGTTCATTGTCAGATCGCAGACGAGCAGCTCCATGAAGTGAGAGGTACACATGCATGCAGAACTATTCACATTTTTGTTAAAGGTAATGTTTTTGATATCAAGATCATAGGTCAAAGAAAATACTTGCATGAGGAAATTCCTCTCGCAGTCCCAAAGAGTGGTGGATCGTATCAAACAACATGTCCCTTCCACTGTTTGCAACGGGCAAAGTACAGGCCATACCCAACCAGCCTGTATTTGCAAAACTCAAAACACAATGTCCAACATTAGATGTGATTCCGCGATTGGACAACATTTGCTCAATAATCCTCAGTGTGTCAAGAATTATGCTGACAACCAATTTAAGTTTGTCAGCAGGGCTCGCAGTGAGGCACATTTGCACATACTGGAAGCTACATATATCAATACAGGGCACTGTTCTTTTCAGACAGAAAGAATATATCCATACATTGCGCCTGTTTCAGCTAAACAAATTAAGTGACAATCATTTGCTGGTTCATTCCTCAGGGCAATGCCTTGACCAATCAGAGTCAAGCTGCCTGCTTTAAATTTCAACAAAGCTTGACAGTTAACTGTCAGTCACCATAAACTGGTGCATTCTCCATGGCAACGCCTCTACCAATCACAGTTCACTTGCCAACCAATCAGCACTCTCTTCTCATACACTATAAAGTTGCTGCTTTTCCTTACATTGGTATTCTTGTGGTTTGTCCTGATGAGTGCAAGATGAAAAGCTTCGACAACATGTCTCCATTTTCAGCAATACTACAGTTATTTTCACTCAGTTGGTTGCATTGTTGCCTCTGACTTAGAATGACGTAGTTTCAACCTCCTGGGAACTGAGCACAAATGGAGGCTGGCACTCCAGTAGTATGCTATCATTGGTGCCATCCTTCATATGAGTCATTAAATCAAGGCACTGTCTCTCTGTTCCGACGGTTCAGCTGGACACTAAAGATCACATGCCGTTATTCAAAGAGAAGAGTGTTCTCCTGATGTCTTGCCAAGCATGTTTCCCTCAGCCATGGCTCAGTTAGTAACACTCACACCTCTAAATCACAAGGTTCTGGGTTCAAGTCTCACTCCAAGACTTAAGCACAAAAATCAAGACTGACTCCAGTGAAGTACTGAGGGAGTGCTGCACTGTCAGAGGTGCCATCTTCCAGATGAGACCATAGAATCATAAGACACAGAAACAGGTCACTTGGCCCATCATGTCTGTGCCAGCTGAAAAACAATCCACCAGTTCTAATCCACCTTCCAGCATTTGGTCCGTAAACATGCAGATTACGGCACTTGAGGTGCATATCCAGATTCATTTTGAATGAGTTGAGGGTTTCTGCCTCAACTACCCTTTCAGGCAGTGAGTTCCAGAACTCCACCACCCTCTGGGTGAAAAAGTCTTTACTCATCACCCCTCTAATTTTTCTACCAATCACTTTAAATCTATGCCCCCTAGTCACTGACCTCTCTGCTAAGTTGAATAAGCCCTTCACCTCCACTCTATCCAGGCCCCTCAACATTTTGTATATTTTAATCAGATCTCCCATCAGCCTTCTCCATTCCAAGGAGAACAACCCCAGCCTATCCAATCTTTCCTCATAGCTGCATTTTTCCAGTACTGACAACATCCTCATAAATCTCCTCTGCACCCTCTCTGGGGCAATTACATCCTTTCTGTAATGAGGTGACCAGAACTGCACACAGTACTCAAGTTGTGGCCTAACTGATGAGTTATACAGTTCCAGCATAACCTCCCTGCTCTTGTATTCTATTCCTTGGCTAATAAAGGAAAGGATTCCATATGCCTTCTTAACCACCTTATCGACCTGTCCTGCTACCTTCAGGGATCTGTGGACATTGACTCCAAGGTCTCTCACTTCCTCTACACTTCTCAGTACTTTCCCATTATTCGTGTATTCCTTTGCCTTGTTTGACCTCCCCAAATGCATCACCTCACATTTCTCCAGGTTGAATTTCATTTGCCACTTTTCTGCCCATCTCACCAGACCATCAATATCTTCCTGCAGCCTACAGCTATTCTCCTCGCTATCTACCACATGGCCAATCTTTGTGTCGTCTGCAAACTTCTTGATCATGCCCCTACATTTACGTCCAAATTGTTAATATACACCACAAAAAGCAGGGGATCCAGTACTGAGCCCTGTGGAACGCCACTGGAAACAGCCCTCCAGTTGCAAAACACCTGTCAACAATTACCCTTTGTTTCCTGCCACTGAGCCAATTTTCTTTCCATCTTGCTGCATTTCCCTGGATCTCACGGGATTTTATTTTTTTAACCAGTCTGCCATGTGGGACCTTGCCAAAAGCCTTGCTAAAATCCATGTAGACCACATCAACTGCACTACCCTCATCTATCTTCCTTGTTACTTCTTCAAAATTTCAATCAAGTTGGTCAAACAAGATCTTCCCTTAACAAATCCATGCTGACTATCCTTGATTAACCTGTGCCTTTCGAAGTGACAATTTATCCTGTCTCTCAGAATAGATTCCAATAATTTGCCTTCGACTGAGGTTAGACAGACTGGTCTGTAATTATTCGGTCTATCCTCTGCTCCTTTATTAAACAGAGGTACAACGTTAGCAGTTCTCCAATCCTCCGACACCACACCTGTATCCAGGACTGGAAACCTTCTGCTATTTCCTCCCTTGTTTCTTTTAACAGTCTAGAGATGTTGAGCTGAGGCCCCATCTGCCTGCCTGGGTGGATGTAAAAGGTCCTATAGCACTGTTTTGAAGATGAGCAGGGGAGTTATCCCTGATGTCCTGGCCAACATTTATCCCTCAATCATCATCACAAGAAGAGATTACCTGGTCATTATCATTCCTGTTTGTGGGTATTTGCTCTGTACAAATTGGCTGCAGTGTTCCCTACATTATAACAATTTGAAAGTACTTCATTGGCTGTAAAGTGTTTTGGGATGTCTGGTGGTCGTGAAAGGCGCTATGTAAATGCAAGTCAATCTTTTTTCTTTCCTCAACTAAAACTGATCACTGAGTCATTCATCTGATCACTCTCTGTGGGATCATGCTGTGTGCACACCAGATGGTGCATTCATTTGTATAATCACTCCAAAGCAATGCATTCTCTGTGAATCTGTTTGGAGGTTTTTCAATGAGATGTGACACGGCACAGCTGGTCACATGACTGGCTTCCATGGCAACCTAGTTTTTCTGAATTGTACAAACAGTTTGAAGAGAGAATGGCTGTTTGTTCCTGGACCGAAAAGACCTCTCCTAGCTGGCTAGCCACAGCCTCTCATGTCTGCTTCCATCTCTTTCTCACAGAACTCCAAATCCACTGAAGCACATGAACTCCAAGAGAGAAAAATCTCCGACAATGAACAAGATTTAAGAAGAATACTGGGCACCAATGAAAAGCAAAATCTAAGTACAATCAAGGACTCTACAGAGAGCTCGAAGATCCATAACAAAAACCCTCTTCAGAGATTGCCTCAACTTTTCCACTTTATTTCTTCTGCTCTGTTCTGTCTCTATCTGCAGTGTTAGCATGGGCACAGCGTGCATCCGTAGGCATTAACCGAATTAGAGTTTAAGTTTAATAAATTTCAATCTTTCTTCTTTAAACCTAAGAAAACCTGTTTGTGCTGGTTTCTTTGCCTTATAATTGGAAAGCAGTGAATAAGGATTCACCAAGGGAGAGCTAAAAACAGTGTGTTTAAAATTAAAACCCTGTTATGGTAAGACCGGGTGTAGGCTGACAGGGAACCCTAGACCCCTTTCTCACCAGATCGTAACACACATAATCAAACTAAATTTGACACTGGGCCACATAAGGAGATTTTGGGATACGTGAACAAAAGCTTGGTCATACAGCTAGGTTTTAAGGAGCACATTAAAGGAGGAGGGAGAGGTAGAGAGGTTTAGGAAGGGCATTCAAGAGCTTAAGAGCCCAGCCTGAAGGCCCAGCCTTCAATAAGGAAAAAGACGTGCATTTATATAGCACCTTTCACAACCTCAGGACATCCCACAGTGCTTTACAGCAAATGAAGTACTTGTGAAGCCTAGTCACCATTGTAATGTAGGAAATATGGCAGCCAATTTGCACACAGCAAGCTCCCACAAATAGCAATCTAATAATGGGCAGATGCTCTTTGTTTTTTTAGGCACGTTCATTGAGAGATAAATATTGGCAAAGATGCCAGAGAGAACTGGGCTGCTCTTTCTTGAAATGTAAGTATTAAGTGGGGGTGGTAATGTTAGTGATGGGATAGGTTGTGAAAGGGGTTGATGGACTGGATGGTCTTCACGTTTCATGCTTTCTGGTGCCCTTATAAAAGCAGAACATCGACATCCTGCTCCTTCCCATCACTGCTCGTCAACAGGCAATCACTTTTTGATCTAGATTTCTGTCAAGTTTACTGTCTTCTGTAACAAAAACCTACTGATCTCTTTCTGTCTTTCCACGCTTGATCTCATTGAAAGAAAGAAGAAAGCTTCCCAGTGTCTTGTTCCATTGCACCGAACAAATCCAATGCAGCCTTATCTTGGCAATTTGCATGAATAATCTGTGTTAAACTCCACTCCAATCCTCCCTGGTGTTCATCCATCACTGATTGTCTCCAGGAATAATTCCTGCTCTCTACAGTCATCCTTACCTGGGGAATATCCCTGTGGCATATCAAAAAGACATTGATGTGATGACCTTGAATGTTCTCCCCTGTTCAAACTCCACTGGAATATTAACCTTCTCATAGCATATCGTGCATTTGATTCATTTAGCCATGTAAAGACTTCATTGAATTTCTAATCTACTGAAAGAAATCACAACATGAACAAGTGCCCTTATGAAACACTGTAGATTGTATCCATCACAGCTACTGACAATTTATTTACTTTTAAATATTCCACAATTATATATCTGCATGCATATATACATATATCTTAAAAATGGTAAATCATCTCTTCCTCTTTCTTTAATATATACTCTAACTAATAAATAAATGGGAAACCAAGGTTTAACGTTCCAGGTTAATGTCTTTTCATCAGAACTTCTGACGAAAAGCCATCAGATTCTGATGAAAAGCCATCGACAGAAATGTTGGCCGGAGTTTTATGAGCCTCCTTGAGGCTGGGAAGGAGGTGGGGAGGCATGGAGTATTGCAATGAGTGGCAGGGGGCAGAGGGCCCGTCGCCTCCCGATCGCCAAGCGATCTTCCCAGGGGCAGGATAGGCCGACGATGGCCTTCTCCCCAAGAGGCCAATTGAGGCCCTTAAGTGGCCTATTAATGGCCAATTAAGGACCTGGCCCCACTGCCATTGGGATCTTACCATTGGCGGGGTGGTGGTGGCCTCCACCATGCAGCTTTTAACACGAGGCACTCTCCCTGCGGGCTTGGGCAATGTGTGGCCCATGGAGGACCCCCAGTGGAAACAACTGTACCAATCAGAATCCCCACCTCCCCTTGGACTTCATAACCACCTCCCCACACCGCCCTCGCCAAGCCCTCTTCTATCTCTTGTCCGGGGTTCCAGCGCTGGGCCAGGGTCCAAGGCCTCTGCAGTACCAGCACCGCTCCCCATGGCACTGCTGATACTGCTGAGCTGCTGGCCCGCTGATTGGCTGGCAGCTCATAGAGGTGGGATTCATATTTTTAAAGGGACGGGATCCCAGCTCTTTAATCTTTAATTGAAAAACACCAGAGGATCGCTCCAGGAGGCTGTGAAAATGCAGAGACGGGGTTTGCCCCACCTCTTAGGCCCATCACCAGGAGCCCCGCCTCCTACATAAAATCCAGCCCATTAACTCTGTTTCTCTCCCTCTCCACAGATGCTGCCTGACCGGCTGAGTGTTTTCCAGCATTTTCAGTTTTCATTTCAGATTTCCAGTGTCTGCAGGATTTTTGCTTCAGTAAACCAATAAATGACCCACAATGACATAATACTTTCTCTTGAATTGTCCCAAAGTACACAGTATTAGGTAAAAAGAAAAAAAATTGCAAATACTGGAAATACACAGCAGATGCATCAGCAACTGTAAAGGAGAAAAATATACAGGTTCATGTTTTGACTGCAGACTCTTTGGCAGAACCTTTCATTTTTCCGAATCTGATGGGCCTGCTGTGCACTGCAAGCATTCGCTCTTTTTACTACGCGATGAATTACTATTGGATGATTTTTTATGGCCCCAACATAGGCGGCTGTTCCCTCAGCTGTCATGGCTCTAAGCTCTGGAATTTCCTTGCTAAACCTCTCCATCTCACGCTTCCTCCTTTAAGACACTCCTTAAAACCTACCTCTTTTCCAAGCTTTTTGGTCACCTATGCTAACTGTATTTTAATTGTGTTTAATTGTATGCAGGTGGTGGGCATTAACTGGGGATTCATTGTGCACCTATAAATAGACACAGACTGAAACTGTTTGTTGAGTTAGGAGGTGCATACTTGTAATGTGTAGCTCTATAAATAAATGCTTATAAAAGTGAGTAAAGATTGGCTCCAGGTCTATCTTTCACCAACTGACTTTCTGGAGCATAACATGGTAGCAGAGAATGGTTCAGACTCCGAGAACATCAGAGGATAATCATATCTCAACAATTTATAGTTGCTTTCTGCCATTTTCCACAAAGGTTACTAGGATTTTAGTTTTCTTATTTTTTTTCCCCCTTGTTTCCAACCTTCACCTTTAGGCAACGAATCTCTGCTACCATGTTGTATGCCAGAAAGCCTGTTCGTGAAGGATAGAACTGGCTTTCTGGAGTGTACCAACCTGTCCTAATATCTCTTTACGTGGCTCAGTGTCTAATTTTGTTTGATAATGCTTCTGTGAAGTGCTTTGAGATGTTTTACTATGTTGAAGTTGCTATATAAATGCAAGTTCTTGTTCAGAAAATGAACAAGGAAGCACAAATGTCACTGATATGAATGACCAGTCCTTATGTTACATCTGTTGAATAATAGTTAGGACCATGTTATAGGTTTGAAACACAATTCAGTCCCTTGTCTGAAGAGAATGTTCCCTCAGTTATGCAACCCCCATGCCCCTGGCCCTCTGCCTTTACACCAGAAACATGATACAGAAAGCTTCCCCAATGGCCCAGTTGATAAGAGCTGTATTCATTGTTGAATCAAGCTAGGCCGGTCCCATATTCAATTGAACTGAGTAATCGACGTGTAGAGGAGAGAAATCATACAGAATTTGCACTCCTGATCACTGGCTTATGAGTCTTACTGGAAGATGTGGATGTTGGATTAGAGGAGAGTAAGACTCAATACCCCTCCTCCATCAATCGTTCAATATCCCACCAGCAATCACTGCCCAAGCTGAGTTATGAAGAGAAATGGGGTGATACACTGAGGGGTAGGCAGTGCTTGTAGAACAGCAACAGCCTTGCAGAACAAATAGGGTCAAAGTTCTAGTTGGCTTTGGGGGAGCAGTGGAACTTAGACATGTTTCTGGTGAGGGGCCAAAATTTGTGGAAAAATCTGCATTCATCAAAATTTCATCCTCACATAAGTTCCCCTACTGTTTTCCTAACTTTATTGTGTTACATTGTGGCCAATATAATAGCCTCAGAAAAGGTTCAGAGTACAGCCACAAAAATAATTCCCACCTTAAAGAACCTTAATTATTCAGATAGACCGAAAGAGCTGGATCCATTTACTTTTGTCATGCAGGCCCCTCACGTGACAAGATTGAGGCACATTAATTTCGCCACACGGACATTAAATTTCAAATTGTTGCTGGGACGAAGAGAAGGCCTATTACAAGGGTTTGCCAGGCCCCTGGCTGGAAAGACATTTTTGCATATTAACAGACAGTGTTTGTAGACAAAGGACCATTCCCTGACACACACAATACGCAAAGCCAGAAGTGATTATACCAGTCGGTCACGGGACTACCCTGTTGGCCAACTTAGGGAGTTTTAAATTGTAGAGACTGTGTTTGAACTGGCAGAAGGCAGAATGCTCCTGGACTGAAGCAGACCTCCTCTCTCCTGTCTGCTCCCATCTCTTTCTCACAAGCCTCTGACTACCTGGCTGTTTCAGGGTTTTCTTTTGAACTGGCCACAGGGTTTGAACGCAGAGTGTCTGTTTGCTCCTGGACTGAGAAGATCTCTCCTGTCTGCTACCATCTCTTGCTCACAAGCCTCTAAATCCACTGAAGCCACATGAACCCCAAGAGAGAAAAGTCTCCTACAGCGAACAAGGTTTAAGAAGAATACTGCGCCGCAATGAAAGGCAAGATCGACCTACAATTAAGGACTCTACAGTGAGCTCAAAGAACCGTAACAACAACTCTTCAGATATTGCCTCAAACTTTTCCACTTTATTTTTCTTCTGCTCTTTTCTGTCTCTATTTGCATGTGTGTATCGGGTATGCATGCTAGCGTGGGTGTGTGTGTATCGGTAGGCATCAACCGAATTAGAGTTTAAGTTTAATAAAATTTCACCTTTCTTCTTTAAACCTAAGAAAGCCTATTTGTGCTGGTTTCTTTGCCTTATAATTGGAAAGCGGTGAATAAGGATTCACCAAGGGGGAGCTAAAAATACAGTGTGTTTAAAATTAAACCCTGTTACAGTAAGACCTGGTGAAGGCTGAAAGGGAACCCTAGACCTCTTTCTCACCTGGTGGGAACATTTTGGAGCAGCATATACCTAGAGGTGACCTGATAGCATTTTCTAAAACAATGAAAGGGTTGGATTGCGTCCCGAGAGATAGATTATTTTAGTTTATCAGCTTGGGGAGACCAGTGGTAGGAATAGGCTGGATATTGGCCTGTTGTCCTTTTCTCAATGTGTAGTGAGCCTCTGAAATACATTGCAGGCTGACAAGGTATGTTCTGGCTCTCCGAGATCACATCATGTACTATCATAGGATCATAGGAAATAGGAGTAGGCCATTTGGCCCATCAAGCCTTCTCTGCCATTCAAACCTTTGATTATGGCTGATCACCTACCTCTACGCCATTTTTCCCCACTATTCCCATATCCCTTGATATCAATAGTATCCAGATATCATTTTCTGTCTTGAACATGCTCAATGATTGAGCTTCCACAGCCCTTCTGAGGTAGAGAATTCCACAGATTCACCACCCTCTGAGTAAAGAAATTCCTCCTCATCTCAGTCTTAAATGGCCTGCCCTTTATTCTGAGACTGTGTCCCCTGAATATAGAAGGTAAGTGGATTAGCAGTTGGCAGATGGCTTGGTGCATTTGATCTCCTCAACTGGTCTTGATTGTCTGAGGGGCTCAGAGATGAATTTTCCATATTTTCTTTTCTGTTTGGCCTAGGGATTCATTTCTGTTTTGTTGTTACCTCTTCTAGGAGATTACATGCTGTGGGTGGGGCGGGCTAGTAGAAAATGTCTAATTGTGATACTCCAAGCATCATGAGGTGTGAGCTTAACGGACCAGCTGGTCTCTGCCTGCCCATATTTTTGTATGTTGGCAGGTACAAATTTGACACTGGGGTGGGGGGGGGGAGGTTAGAGACAATTTTTTTTTGTATGTCTACATTACATCCCAAGGCTTACCTCAGGTTAAGTTACAAAGACATTTCTGTCACGCAGCTGTAGCTCAGTGGGGAGCACTCTCACCTCTTAGTCAGAAGGTTCAAGTGTCATTCCAGAGACTATAGCATGTAATCTAGGGAGTGCTGCACTGTTGGATGTGACATTAAACTAAGACTCTTCTGCCCTCTCAGATGAGCATAAAGGATCCCATGGCACTATTTTTAAGAGCAGCTAAGTTCTTCCCCAGTGTGCTAGGCCAACATTTATCCCTCAACTAACATCGCTTACACAGATTTTTTTATATATTTGTTCATGGGATGTGTGTGTCGCTGGTTAGGCCAGCATTTATTCTCCATCACTAATTGACCTTGAGAAGGTGGTGGTGAGCTGTCTTCTTGAACCGTTGCAGTCCTTGGGGTGTAGGTACACCCACAGTGCTGTTAGGAAAGGAGTTCCAGGATATTCACCCAGCGACAGTGGAGGAACAGAGATATAGTTCCAAGTCAGGATGGTGTGCGGCTTGGAGGGGAACTTTCAGGTGGTGTTCGCATGTGTCTGTTGCCTTTGTCCTTCAAGATGGTAGAGGTCGTGGGTTTGGAAGGTGCTGTCGAAGGAGCCTTGGTGAGTTGTTGCAGTGCATCTTGTAGATGGTACCCACTGCTGCCACTGTGCCTCAGTGGCGGAGGGAGTGAATGTTTATGGATGGGGTGCCAATCAAGCGGGCTCCTTTGTCCTGGATGGTGTCGAGCTTCTTGAGTGTATCTGGAGCTGCACCCATCCAGGCACGTGGAGAGTATCCCATCACACTCCTGACTTGTGCCTTGTAGATCGTGGACAGGCACTGGGAAGTCAGGAGGTGAGTTACTTGCCACAGAATTCCCAGCCTCTGAACTACTCTTGTAGTCACAGTATTTATGTTCAGTTTCTGGTCAATGGTAACCCCCAGGATGTTGACAGTGGGGATTCAGCGATCGTAATGCCATTGAACATTACGAGGAGATGGTTAGATTCCCTCTTGTTTGAGATGGTCATTGCCTGGCACTTGTGTGGTGCTGACTGTGGGATCTTCCTGTTAGTAATTCCTACATCAAAAAAGTCACTACACTTCAACATTACTTGACTGGCTGCAACATGCTTTGGGATAGCCTGAAGTCATGAAAGGTGCAAGTCTTTCTTTACTTCAATATGATTGGTCAGGCAATTGTAAAGCATGTACTCCAGCCTCTAGACGAAGATTTCCATTGCAGTAACAGATCCCAGGGCCAGCACTTGCTGGCAAACATAATCTCCTCCCTCATAAGCCCACTGAGTTACAGAGGTCTGACATCATCCAATAGCCAACATTGCAAACAGGATACCATTTCTCTTCCCACTATGGAGAAATCACTGGATGGAAGAGATATTTCAGCAGCTGCCAGAAGATCGCTCCCTGGGTACAGCAGCAACTACTGAATGTACACAGAGTGTTAATGCCAAGCTGGTCAAAGATATATTTAAATCACAAATGCCTGCTCTTGTAAAATGGACAGAGAGTGCATGTTGCATTCATTTCGCCTTGACAGACAAGGTGCAGGCCATGAAGCATTTCATTGGGTGCACCTTTACGTCATTTCACAGGGTCCCAATTCAGCACTGCCCTCTGCATAGTCCCCGTAATGAATTGCTGCTAATATTCTGGACATTAATGGAATGGTGAGCTTTTTTTAAAATGGTTTTGTTAGTGGTAGAATTACGAAGACTGAAACCATTCCAATGTCAATCTGCCAAATACGATAGAGCATATACTGGGAATCCTCTTCTCTGAAGAACTGGGGGCCATCAACAGAAGATAGTCACTAGCCAATCCAAAAACGAATTCAGGAGAAACTTCTTTACCCAGAGAGTGGTTAGAATGTAGAACTTGCTCCCACAAGGATTAGTTGAGGAAAACAGCATGGATGGATTTAAAGGGAAGCGAGACACGTACATGAGGGTCAAAGGAATAGAAGGCTCTGGTGATAAGATGAGGCGAAGTTAAAAAAAAATCTTGCATTTATATCACACCTTTCATGACCACTGAACATCCCAAAACACTTTACAGCTAATGAAGTACTTTTGAAGTATCACTCTTGTAATGTAGGAAACACCAGCTGCCAATTTGTGCACAGCAAGCTCCCACAAACAGCAACGTGATAATGATCAGATCACCTGTTTTAGTGAAGCTGATTGAGGGATAAATAGTGGCCAGGGCACCAGGGATAACTCCCTTTCTCTTATTCAAAATAACACCATAGGATTTTTTACTCCCACCTGAGCAGGGGGAGACAGGGCCTCGGTTTAACATCTCGTCCAGAAGGCAGCACCTCCAACAGTGCAACACTTCTTCAGTACTGAACTGTCAGCCCATATTTTTCTACTTAAGTCCTGGAACAGGACTTGAACCCACAACCTTCGAACTCAGAGGCAAAAGTGTGACCAACTGAGCCACAGCTGGTACGAGAGAAGGAGTTAGCTCGAGTGGAGCACAAATACTGGCATGAGTCAGCTGGACCGAACAACTTGTTTCAATACCTGCAAAACACTATGTAATTCTACGTAAATAAAACCTGATCTAACTGCACTGTGACATCACTTGCAGTCATGCAACAGAATCTCCTGATAGTGCGGTCACCACATTTAACAGCACAGGTCGTCATCTGTAGCCGTGAGTTGTGAAAGCTACTAATGGCAAAAGAAACTGGTATTATGGTACTGAGTCATACAGATCTGGAAGTCCTTGGGTTCTACCTTTGCTCTGACCTTGACTGACACTCACCAATGCCTATTAGACTATGTTTGCATGGACACTGTGAGGGCCGGATTAGGTTCATCTGTGATACTGCCCAGCATCAACTAGCAGAGATCCACAGCAAAGGATTACATCTCCAGAGTGGCCATTTAGATGAGATACAGGAAGTGTAACATTGCAAGGAGTCAATGTAGAGCTGGCAGCCCTCCAGGAATTAAATGTTAATCTCTTAGACATAAATGTGAGCAATATGGAAAAAAAATCGGAGGGATGCTCGGGTTTTTATCATTTTCTTTGAATGCTTTAATTTATGAAGTATAAAAATATTGATGACGGGGGATAAAAGGGGCTGTTTGGCAGTGAGGGGCGGGTGGGAGTGGAAGGTGGGGAATGTAATCAGTCTGTCATTATCATCTGCAGCAATACATTTTGCTCGAAAGCAGGCCGCATATTTCAAGATTAAAATGATGGCTGAAATTGCCAAATGAGGACAGCTGACGACACATATGGAGCTTGAAACCACTCCCTTTGCTTCAACTTTTAATCACTGTTCGTTTCACCAAACCATTTCTCAATGCCATTCACAAGCAGGAAAGATCCATCGCACCCATCGGTCAGCTGATTAGAAGCTGATTTTTGTTTTAATCATTCAGGAGATGTGAGCGTCACTGGCAAGGCCAGCAATTCATTGCCCATCCCTAATTGCCCTTGAGAAGGTGGTGGTGAGCTGCCTTCTTAAACCCCTGCAGTACATGTGGTGTAGGTACACCCACAGTCCTGATAGGGAGAGAGTTCCTGGATTTTAACCCAGCGACAGTGAAGTAATGGCCGATACATTTCCAAATCAGGATGGGGGGGGGGGGGGGGTGAAATTCATAAGATTTAAGACCCCCTAGGTCGAAAGTCCCGCCATTGGAGAGCTGCCGGCCAATCAGAGGCTGGCAACTCCAGCACCACCACGGAAGCAGTGGCTGCTACTGGAGGTGACCGTCCTGGAGGCCAGAGAGCATCACTGGAGTCAGGTCTTAGGTAGGTCAGGGAGAGAGGGGTCTCGCAGGGTGGAGGAGTTGGCAGCAAAGGTAGCGGTTAGCCCTCAGATGGAGCCCCCAACCCCTGAGCTGGATTTTCCTACTGTGCTTGCCATGCAGTGACAGGGCCACCAACTGCATGGGTAATTACGGCTGTGGTGGGAAAGGGCCCATAATTGAGGGTTAATTACCCAGTTAAGGGCCTCAATTGGCAACGGGGCAGGATGGCCGTTCACAGGCCTTCCCGCCACAGACAAAATTTCAGCGAAGGCGGCTCTGGTGGCGGCAACCCCCCCGCCGCCATCCCATCTGCCACGGGGGATAGCGTAAAATTCCACCCATGGTGTATGACTTGGAGGGGAACTTGCAGGAGGTGGTGTTCCCATGTGCTTGCTGCCCTTGTTCTTCTGGTGGTCGAGGTCGACGGTTTAGAAGGTGCTGTTGAAGGAGCCTTGGTGAGTTGCTCCTGTGCATCTTGTCGACGGTACACACTGCAGCCACTGTGCACCGGTGGTGGAGGGAGTGAATGTTTAAGGTAAATTATACCTGCTACCATCTGTTGAGCAAAATAGGAATGAGACAAACATATCTGGTCATGAATACTGTAAGGCTGATAGACTGGGCTCCTCAGGAGAGCATCCTACTGTATTTCTGACTACATTCCAACAGTGACTGTACTTCAAAATTACTTTCATAGGCTGTAAAGTGCTTTGTGATGTTCTGAAGCTATGAAAGTCTCTATGTAAACACTAGTTCTTTCCTTTACAATGCAAAGTCATTAGGCCCAACAAGCCTGTCCTTTATTGGATCGGCCTCAACTACCCCTTACTGGTCTTCTCCCCACATTCCTTAATTCTTTTTCTTGCCAAGCGTTGACCCTCACCTTTTCTGACATGAACTGTTGAGAGCAGAAGCATTTTAAGGAACGGTCGAATGTCGTGATAAAATCATTGAATGTCACAGCAAGCAAATAGCTCAATTGACTAGGGTTGCCAATTCCCCAAAATTGGTCTGAAGTCTCCAAGAATTGGAGATTAATCATGAGAACGCTGTTTTGAGCAACCCAGGAGAAAAAAAAAAGTCATCAGGGATTTTGATTAAAACAAACATGATTTTTTTTTTCCATTTGCTTTGAACACTTTCGCCTATTAGTTGGAAAAACATTGGAGATGGAAAGTTGGCTCTTTGACTGACAGTCAAGAATTATGCAACTGGGTAAGGAAGAGTCGGTTTGGTTCCCAATTGGCTGTGGGTAGGGTGAACATGTTGGGTGACCAATAGTGGGAGTGTGGAGTCAGAAAGTCATGTGATGAAACCTTGAGCAATATGGCCAACACCAGTCAGCAACTTATTAATTCTGTGTCTGTGTTTTACTCCACAGGGAACCCCTGGTTTAATCCCTTTCTTCTGCTTGTTCCCCAGGAAGGGGTTATTTGTTTTTTTTTCCATAGATGGATTAAGTAAAATGGACTTCTTGATCCATAATTATTTTGTTAATCTGACTGTCTCTTAAATCTGGTTATATTGCCCCGATGGCCATACTTGCTACCTCATTCTTTGAGTTTATTGAGCAGTTTTGTCTGGCTTCCCTGTTCACTGCTTACTTCGTACCATTTTAAATCAGGTTGCACAAATTCAGGTAACTCCCAAATATATTTTTCTCTTTGGCCAGACTGTTAGTGGAGTGCTTAGTTTCAACTGCGGTGAATTTAGCTCAGAATGTATATTCCTCTCTTCAGCTACTGACAATTATTCAGTAATTATACTAAAGTTCCTGTTGTGATCCATTGGATTTATGTGGGTTTCATTCACAGAACGTCACACTGAAGTGAAATTATTGTTTGAACCAAAAAAAAGACACAAATGGAAATCAATGTTTTTGGTGTCTGGAGTGCAATTTCTTCAAAATACTGTGTAACCTTTTGCTAAAAATTAAAATGTGTTTGTCTTTACAGAAAAGAATTGATCTTGCTCCCCTGGGCCTTTTCAATTACGAAATAAATAAAAGGTGAGAGTGGGGTGTGTAATTGGCTTCAAGATGAAAAGAAAACAACCGAAAGTGGGCTAATGTTGACAGTGTGTGGCACTATGTAATGGAACAATAACCAACTGTGCTACATGATTGACCCACTCTGCTGTTGACCATGCCAGTGTTGCGAAAGCACTGACTCTCGCCAGAAGAAAAGGATCATTCTTGGACACATCTCAGAGGGAAACTCAAATGAGACTCACAGACAAAGTTCAGCGAGGAAGGCACAACTGGGGTTGGTGGATACTGAAGAAGACTGGGGTGTTGAGGAAGGAATACAGGGGTCTCCCACACATTCAGTGAAAAGAGACGGCCTGTTGCAGATTTGGTTGTCAGAAATGTGACTAGAAAAGTAAAAGCAAAGTACTGCGGGGGCTGTAAATCTGAAATAAAAACAGAAAGTGCTGGGAATACTCAGCAGGTCAGGCAGCATGTGTGGCGAGAGAAGGGTGACTGCTTTGCAGAACACTTCCGCTCAGTCCGAAAGCATGACCCCGAGCTTCTGGTTCCTTGTCATTTCAGTCCACCACCCTGCTCTCATGCCCAGATTTCTGTCCTCGGCCTGCTGTAATGTTCCAGTGAACATCAACGTAAGCTTGAGGAACAACAACACCTCATCGTAAAATTAGGTATTTTACAGCCTTCCAGACTCAACATTGAGTTCAACAATTTCAGAGCATGACTGGCCCTTTTTTAAATTTTATTTAATTTTATTTTTTAACCATGTGCCTGCCTTAAACTTGGTTTTTCATTTTGTGCTTTTGGACAGAGCTACTCATTATTTTGCCATTAACACTCTCTCTGAACTAATGCTTTGTCTTTCGCCACAAGCATTAATACTCTCTTTGCCTGTGTCCCATGACAGCTTTGTCATTTAATCTCTCCTGCTCCCTGCCCTATCACACACTTTCCTTTTTGTTCTCTTCTCCCCACCCCCCCCCATCCTCCCCACCCCTGCTTCACTTGCTTTAAACCAAATACAATTCTAACCTTTGCCAGTTCTGATGTAAGGTCACAGACCTGAAACAGTAATTCCGTTTCTCTCTCCACAGATGCTGCCTGACCTGCTGAGTATTTCCAGCACTTTCTGTTTTAATGACTAGAAAAGTATCCTTGAGAATGATGCTTTGCTCTATTTGAGTCACCGCCTGAAATTTCTTAATGTTACCCAGTGTATTTTACTTAGTTGCAAGTTGAAAATTGAGTTTAGGAGTACAGTAACGTAATGGTTATGTTACTTTTTAAAAAATTCATTCATGTGGGCATCGCTGGCTAGGCCAGCATTTATTGCCCATCCCTAATTGCCCTTGAGAAGATGGTGGTGAGCTGCCTTCTTGAACCGCTGCAGTCCATGTGGTGTAGGTACACCCACAGTGCTGTTAGGAAGGGAGTTCAAGGATTTTGACCCAGTGACAGTGAAGGAACAGCGATATCGTTCAAGTCAGGATGGTGTGTGGCTTGGAGGGGAACCTGCAGTTGGTGGTGTTCCCAAACATTTGCAGCCCATGTCCTTCTAGATGGCAGAGGTCGTGGGTTTGGAAGGTGCTGTCTAAGCAGCCTTGGTGTGTTGTTGCAGTGCATCTTGTAGATGGTACACACTGCTGCCACTGTGCGTCGGTGGTGGAGGGAGTGAATTTTTGTGGATGGGATGCCAATCAAGCGGGCTGCTTTGTCCTGGATGGTGTCGAGCTTCTTGAGTGTTGTTGGAGCTGCACCCATCCAGGCAAGTGGAGAATATTCCATCACACTCCTGACTTGTGTCTTGTAGATGGTGGACAGGCTTTGGGAAGTCAGGAGGTGAGTTACTTGCCTCAGGATTCCTAGCCTCTGACCTACACTTGTAGCCACGGTATTTATATGGCTACTCCAGTTCAGTTTCTGGTCAATGGTAGCCCCCAGGATGTTGATAGTGGGGGATTCAGTGATGGTAATGCCATTGAATGTCAAGGGGATATGGTTAGATTCTCTCTTGTTGGAGATGGTCATTGCCTTTCACTTGTGTGGCGTGAATTTTATTTGCCACTTATCAGCCCAAGCCTGGATATTGTCCAGGCCTTGCTGCATTTCTACACAGACTGTTTCAGTATCTGAGGAGTCACGAATGGTGAACATTGTACAATCATCAGCGAACATCCTCACTTCTGACCTTATGATTGAAGGAAGGTCACTGATGAAGCAGCTGAAGATGGCTGTGCCTAGGATACTACCCTGAGGAATGCCTGCAGTGATGTCCTGGAGCTGAGATGATTGACCTCCAACAACCACAACCATCTTCCTTTGTGCTAGATATGACTCCAACCAGTGGTGAGATTTCCCCCTGATTCCCATTGACTTCAGTTTTTCTAGGACTCCTTGATTCCACACTCGGTCAAATGCTGCCTTGATGTCAAGGGCAGTCACTCTCACCTCACCTCGAGTTCAGCTCTTTTGTCCATGTTTGAACCAAGGCTCTAATGAGGTTAGGAGCTGAGTGGCCCTGGCGGAACCCAAACTGAGCGTCACTGAGCAGGTTATTGCTAAGCATGTGCTGCTTGATAGCACTGTCGACGACACCTTCCATCACTTTACTGATGATTGAGAGTAGACTGATGGGGTGGTAATTGGCCGGGTTGGATTTGACCTGCTTTTTGTGTACAGGACATAACTGGGCAATTTTACATATTGCCGGGTAGATGCCAGTGTTGTAGCTATACTGGAACAGCTTGGCTAAGGGTGCAGCAAGTTCTGGAGCACAGGTCTTCAGTACTATTGTCAGAATATTGTCAGGGCCCATGGCCTTTGCAGTATCCACTGCCTTCAGTCATTTCTTGATTTCACGCTGAAGACTGACTTCTGGATGCTGGGGGCATCGGGAGGAGGCTGAGATGGATCGTCCACTCAGCACTTCTGGCTGAAGATTGTTGCAAATACTTCATCCTTCTCTTTTGCACTGATGTGCTGGGCTCTCCCATCATTGAGGATGGGGATTTTTGTGGAGTCTCCTCCAGTTAGTTGTTTAATTGTCCAGCATCATTCACGACTGGATGTGGCAGGGCTGCAGAGCTTAGATCTGATCCGTTGGTTATGGGATTGCTTCGCTCTGTCTATCGCATGCTGCTTATGTAGTTTGGGATGCATGTAGTCCTGGGTTGTAGCTTCACCAGGTTGACACCTCATTTTGAGGTATGCCTGGTGCTGCTCCTGGCATGCCCGCCTGCACTCTTCATTGAACCAGGGTTGGTGTCCTGGCTTGATGGTAATGGTAGAGTGGGAGATATGCTGGGCCATGAGGTTACAGATTGTGGTTGAGTACAATTCTGCTGCTGCTGATGGCCCACAGCTCCTCATGGATGCCCAATTTTGCATTGCGAGATCTGTTCAAAATCTATTCCATTTAGCATGGTGGTAGTGCCACACAACACGATGGACGGTATTCTCAATGTGAAGGCGGAACTTCGTCTCCACAAGGACTGTGCGGTGGTCACTCCTATCAATACTGTCATGGACAGATGCATCTGCGGCAGGCAGATTGGTGAGGACGAGGTTTCTCCCTCTTGTTAGTTCCCTCACCACCTACTGGCTACCCAGTCTAGCAGCTATGTCCTTTAGGACTCGGCCAGTAGTGGTGCTACCGAGCCACTCTTGGGGATGGACATTGAAGTCCCCCACCCAGAGTACATTCTGCATCCTTGCCACCCTCAATGCTTCCTCCAAGTGGTGTTCAACATGGAGGAGTACTGATTCATCAGCTGAGGGAGGGCGGTAGGTGGTAATCAGCAGGAGGTTTCCTTGCCCATGTTTGACCTGATGCCATGAGACCTCATGGGGTCTGGAGTCGATGTTGAGGACTCCCAGGGCAACTCCCTCCCGACTGTATACCACTGTGCCGCCACTCTGGTGGGTCTGTCTTACCAGTGGGGCAGGACATACCCAGAGATTGTGATGGCAGTGTCTGGGACATTGTCTGTTAGGTAAGATTCCGTGAGTATGACTGGGTCAGGCTATTGCTTGATTAGTCTGTGGGACAGCTCTCCCAACTTTGGCACAAGCCCCCAGATGTTCGTAAGGAGGACTTTGCAGGGGCGACAGAGCTGGGTTTGCCGTTGTCATTTCCGGTGCCTTGGTCAATGCCGGGTGGTCCATCCAGTTTCATTCTTTATTGACTTTGTAGTGGTTAGATACAACTGAGTGGCTTGCGAGGCCATTTCAGAGGGCATTTTAAGAGTCAATCACATTGCTGTGGGTCTGGAGTCACATGTAGGCCAGACCAGGTAAGGACGGTAGATTTCCTTCACTAAAGGGCATTCGTGAACCAGATGGGTTTTTACAACAATCGACAATGGCTTCATGATCATTAGACTAGCTTTTAATTCCAGATTTATTATTTGAATTCAAATTCCACTTTCTGGTGTGGTGGGATTCGAACCTATGTCCCCAGAGCAATACCCTGAGTCTCAGGGTTCCTAGTCCAGTGACAATACCACTATGCCACCGCCTCCCCTTTCTGGGCTAGTGATCCACAGGTCTGGACTTGTAATCTCAGGAAGGTGAGTTCAAATGATCTCCTCGATTAGTTTTGATCACCTGGATGGGTCAGAGAGGAATTCATCAGGTTTCTTTCCTCAAATTGTCCTGGGTTTTTCTCTGGTTTTACACATCTCCCAGGAGATCACATAGCTTTTGGGTGAGGTGGAGAGGGTATATACTGTCATAAGGAGTGGGACAGGCTGATGGACCAGAGGATTTTTATCTGTCCATCATTGCTTATGTGTTTGTAAATTTCACCATGGCAGTGTTGCAAAATTTGAATTCCGTTTTAAAAACGCTAGACATCAAAAAAAAGTGGCAATGAAGCTGTTAGATTGTCATTAAGAAAAACCCCAGATGGTTCATTAATACCCGTGAAGGAAGGACAGCGGACTTCCAATATGGGAGTCCTGTCCCACACAAGTGTAATTGACTCATAACTACCCTCTGAAGTGGCCTATCAAGTCTTGCAGTTGTATTAATGATATCCTCATGTACTGACCCAGTTTCCCCTTAAATGCATCTCTGCTATTTTCCTCAACTACTTCCTGTGGGAGTGTATTCCACATTCTCAACACTCTCAGGATCAAGAAGTTTCTCCTGAATTCCCTATTGGATTTATTAGTGACTACCTGATCTTTACAGCCCCTAGATTTGGTCTCCACCTTGAGTGGAAACATCTTCTCTGCATCTATCCGACCAAACCCTTTCATATTCTTAAAATCAGGCTACCTCTCAGCCTTCTCTTCCAGAGATAAAAAAAAGGCCAGCCTGTTCAAACCTTCCTGATAGTTATAACCTCTCAGTTTTGGTATCATCCTTGTAAATCTATTTTGCACCTTCTTCAGTGCCTCTATATACTTTTCTTTTGTAATAATAAAAACAGAAAGTGTTGGCAATACTCAGCAGGTCTGGCAACATCTGTGGAGAGAGAAACAAAGAGTTAACGTTTCAGGTCTGTTCAAGTCAGAACTGACCTGAAACGTTAACTCTGTTTCTCTCTCCACACATGCTGCCAGATCTGCTGAGTATTTCCAGCACTTTCTGTTTTTATTTCAGATTTCCAGCATCTGCAGTATTTTGCTTTTATTTATACTTTTCTTTTATAAGATGGAGGCCAAAACTGTGCACATTCTTCCAAGTGTGGTTTAAGCGAGGACCTTTAACATATATGCTAGAATGAGACTTTACAAAGCCAAATCAAGTGCGGATTTGGAGCCTGTTGGGGGTGGTGTGGGGGCGCAGTGGGGGAGAGGGTAAAAAACGTATCAGCAGAGCACAGTTAATAAAGGAAAAGCTGTATCACAAGCACCCAGCCTCGCTAGCATAGATTCACAAAGTAACTCAACTGTGAAGAGAATTTGCAGATTTTTTTTTACTTCCATTTATGTCCTCAGTAATCTGCCACGGCATTCTGCTGGCACAAAGGAGAAGATGCAACACAGCGCGATTCTCCAGTGCCTTCTTCCAGCTGAGTGAACTGAGAATTGACCATTATGGTTTCATCTAACAACACCAGTTTTCTTTCCCTCCCTCCAGCCCCCACCCCCAATATATTCCCTTAAGCCTCCTTGCCGTACAATCAATTTCTCCGCTGATCCGTGACAGTGCTCTTTTTGCTCATGATTGTTCCGAGCCATTCAATTGAAAGCGGCCGACACTTCTCTCTCACAATGGCTACGTGTTACAGGTACAGACAGCTGCACTGCTTTTATTAACTACATTGAAAAAGCTGCCTAGATTACACACAATTAACTGCTGATGGGAAAGCTATTACTCTCGTTCGTGCCAAACTATTTAGCACCAAAGATGGGAAACAAAATTTTAAAATTATTTTAAATAAAAAGTCTTGAATTAAAAAGCTAGGCTTGTGGTGATTGTTGTAAAAACCCATCTGGTTCATTAATGTCCTTTAGGGAAGGAAATCTGCCCTCCTTACCTGGTCTGGCCTACATGTGACTCCAGACCCACAGCAACGTGGTTGGCTCCTAAATGCCCTCTGAAATGGCCTAGCAAGCCACTTGGTTGTATCAAACCGCTACAAAGTCTAAGAAAAGGAATGAAACAGGATGGACCACCCGGTATCAACCTAGGCACTGGAAACGTAAATGGCAAACCCAGCTCTGTCGCCCCTGCAAAGTCTTCCTTACGAGCATCTGGGTACTTGTGCCAAAATTGGGAGAGCTGTCCCACAGACTAGTCAAGCAACAGCCTGACATAGTCATACTCACGGAATCATACCTTGCAGACAATGTCCCAGACACCACCATCACCAGCCCAGGTATGTCCTGTCCCACTGGCAGGACAGACCCACCAGAGGTAGCGGCACAGTGGTACACAGTCGGGAAGGAATTTCCCTGGGAGTCCTCAACATTGACTCTGGACCCCATTAAGTGTCATGGCATCAAGTCAACCATGGGCAAGAAAACCTCCTGCTGATTACCACCTAAGATTTCGCATTGGCTGATGAATCAGTACTTCTCCATGCTGAAAACCAATCAGAAGAAGCACTGAGGGCGCCAAGGGCACAAAATGTACTCTGGGTGGGGAACTTCAATATCCATCACCAAAAGTAGTTGGTAGCACCACTGGTCGAGTCCTAAAGGACACAGCTACTAGACTGGGTCTACAGCAGGTGGTGAGGGAACCAACAAGAGGGAAAAACCTACTTGACCTCATCATCACCAATCGACCTGTCGCAGATGCATCTGTCCATGACAGTATTGGTAGGAGTGACCACCACACAGTCCTTGTGGAGATGCAGTCCTGTCTTCACACTGAGGGTTCCCTCCATCATGCTGTGTGGCACTACCACACTGCTAAATGGGATAGATTTCAAACAGATATAGCAATGCAAAACTGGGCATCCATGAGGTGCTGTGGGCTATCAGCAGCAGCAGAATTTTAATCAATCAAAATCTGTAACCTTATGGCCCAGCATCTTCCCTATTCTACCAATACCATCAAGCTCGGCGACCAACGCTGGTTCAATAAAGAGTGCAGGAGGGCATGCCAGGAGCAGCACCAGGCATACCTAAAAATGAGGTGTCAGCATGGTGAAGCTACAACACAGAACTACTTGTGTGCCAAACAGCGGAAGCAGCATGCAATAGACAGAGCTAAGCGATACCATAACCAACGGATCAGATCTAAGCTCTGCAGTCCTGCCACATCCAGTCGTGAATGGTGGTGGACAATTAAACAACTGACAGGAGGAGCAGGCTCCACAAATATCCCCATCCTCAATGATAGGGCAGCCCAGCACATCAGTGCACAAGCCAAAGCTGAAGCATTTGCAACAATCTTCAGCCAGAAGTACCAAGTGGATGATCCATCTCAACCTCATCCTGAGGTCCTCAGCATCACAGATGCCAGTCTTTAGCCAATCCGATTCACTCCACGTGATATCAAGAAACTGCTAAAAGCACTGGATACTGCAAAGGCTATGGGCCCTGACAACATTCCGGCAACAGTACTGAAGACTTGCGCTCCAGAATTAGCCACACCTCTAGCCAAGCTGCTCCAGTACAGTTACAACACTGGCATCTACCTGGCAAAGTGGAAAATTGCCCAGGTATGTCCTGTACACAAAAAGCAGGATAAATCTAATCTGGCCAATTAAAATCCTATCAGTCTACTCTCAATCATCAGTAAAGTGATGGAAGGTGTTGTTGACAATACTATCAAGCAGCACTTGTTCAGCAATAACCTGTTTACTGATGCTCAGTTTGGGTTCCACCGTGGCCACTCAGCTCCTGACCTCATTACAGCCTTCATCCAAACATGGACAAAAGAGCTAAACTCAAGAGGTGAAATGAGAGTGACTGCCTCTGACATCAAGGCAGCATTTGACCGAGTGTGGCATCAAGGAGCCCTAGCAAAACTGAGTCAATGAGAATCAGGGGGAAAACTCTCTGCTGCTTGGAGTCACACCTAGCGCAAAGGAAGATGGTTGTGGTTGTTGCAGGTCAATCATCTCAGTCCCAGGACATCACTACAGGAGTTCCTCAGGGCAGTATCCCCAGTCCAACCATCAGCAGCTTCATCAATGACCTTGCTTCCATCATAAGGTCAGACATGAGGATGTTTGCTGATGATTGCACAATGTTCAGCACCATTTGCGACTCCTCAGAAGCAGCCCATGTCCACATGCAGCAAGACCTGGACAATATCCAGGCTTGGGCTGAAAAGTGGCAAGTAACATTCGTGCCACACAAATGCCAGGCAATGACCATCTCAAACAAGAGAATATCTAACCATTTCCCCATGACGTTCAATGGCATTACCATCACTGAATCCCCCACTATCAACATCCTAGGGGGCACCATTGAGCAGAAACTGAACTGAACTGGACCAGCCATATAAATGCTGTGGCTACAAGAGCAGGTCAGAGGCTGGGAATTCTGCAGCGAGTAACTCATCTCCTGACTCCCCAAAGCCTGTCCACCATCTACAAGGCACAAGTCAGGAGTGTGATGGAATACTCTCCACTTGACTAGATGGGTGCAGCTCCAGCAAAACTCAAGAAGCTTGATAATATCCAGGACCAAGCAACCCGCTTGATTGGCACCACCTTCAACATTCACTCCCCTCACCACCAATGCACAGTGGCAGCAGTGTGTACCATCTACAAGATGCACTGCCGCAACTCACCAAGGCTCCTTCGACAGGACCTTCCAAATCCGTGACCTGTACCACGTGGAAGGGCAAGGGAATACCATCACCTGAAAGTTCCCCTCCAAGGCACACACCATCCTGACTTGGAACTATATCGGCCGTTCCTTCACTGTCGCTGGGTCAAAATCCTGGAACTTCCTTCCTAACAGAACTGTGGGTATACCTACACCCCAAAGACTGTAGTGGTTCAAGAAGGCAGCTCAACACCACCTTCTCAAGGGCAATTAGGGATGGGCAATAAATGCTGGCCTAGCCAGCGACATCTACATCCCCCGAGCAAAGAAGAAAAAAACTCGCGGCTGTATTCTGCTTGCATGGTATGTCATTCCTCAGGATAAGGGAGCAGTGAGTTTTATTGCTGTGGCAGAGACACCATATGGACAGAATAGCTGTCCTCATTTATATCTAAGTTGTGATCTATCGAAATGTGTCAAAGTCCAGAAATTACTGTTCGAGGCCATGTGCTTGATGTATTTGCATGACATTCCTTTGTCTGCTATGTAAAGGCAGATGTTAATCATAGAATCAAATTACAACAACTTATATTCATATAGCACCTTCAATGCAATTATACCACCCAAGATGCTTTACAGGAGCATTATAAAACAAGTCCTGTTCCCCTATTACCCTTGTGCTCACCGACACTGGCTCCCAGTCAAGCAACATCTTGATTTTAAAATTCTCATCCTGGTTATCAAATCCTTCCAAGGCCTCACACCTCCTTATCTCTGTCATCTCCTCCAGCCCCACAACCCTCCAAGATATCTGCGCTCCTCTAATTTGGGCCTCTTGTGCAATCCCTATTTTTCAAGGGCAATAATGGTTGGGCAACAAATGCTGGCTTTGCCAGCAATGCCTACTTGTCATGAAAGAATTTTTAAAAATTGCTTCGGGCCTAAGCTATGAAATGCCCTCCCTACATATCTCCAACTCACTTGCATTCCTCCTTTAAGACATTCCTTGAAACCTACCTCTTTGACCAAGCTTTTGGTCGTCTGACCTAATGGGGGGAATTTTATGCTGACGGTGGGGGTCTTGACGTCGAGGGAAACCCCGTTGAGGGCCGCCCTCCACATGGGTAATTGTGGTTGTGGTGGGCCTCAAGTGGCAGCAAGGTGGGAAGACCACTCACAGGACTAAATTTCTGCAGAGGTTGGATGGCGACGAGGTCACCACGCACCCCCTCCCCCCCCCGCCACCATCCCACCCGATTTTATGCTCTCCGCACCTCCAAACCTGCCATGGGGGAGACCATAAAATTCCCCCTGATATCTCATGTGGCTTGTGTTATAATGCTCCTGTGAAGCATCTTGGGTTGTTTATTGCGTTATAAGTTGTTGTTGTTGTTACAATATTGTCCCTTTTCTGTAAATATCCTTGAAAGCTACTATTGAATCCGCTTCCCTCACTCTTTCATTCCGGATCAAAACAACTCATATGTAAAAAATGTCTCCTCATCTCTGCTCTTTTTTTCTATCAATTACCTTAAATCTGTGACCTCTATTTTCTGATCCTCGGCCGGTGGAAAGAGTTTCTCCCTTCTGACTCTATCAAAACCCTTCACAATTTTGAATTAATTTACCTTAAATGGGTTAACCTCCCCCCCCCCACCCCACCATTAAATAAATAGCAGGGAGATGTCATGCGGAGGGGAGAAATAGGGTTTTCGTGCAAAATCAGCGACAGGCGGAAAACATGCGCCCAAAGATTGAGATTTAAATTGGGCTTTGTGTCATGTCTGCTAATTCCTGCTAATTGTGGATGTCCATCAGGTATTCGGATGCAGTTCACTGGTCTGGCACTCCCGGAAATTGGCTGCTTTGGATGCCGAGCCAGACCACAGATACGTCCTGAAGTTGCAGGGGGAGTAAGAGGGCAGGTGAGAGAGGGGCCCATAGTATTGTTGTGGAGCCAGGAGGGGTGCTCCTGTTCTTGTGAGCTCTACATTATCATTAAGGCAAATCAAAGCCAGCAAAGTTACCTCTACTTCAATCAGCCCCTTTAAGAACCACTCATTAGGCCACTGTTGACTTGTGAGAAGCTTTTTCCCAGGGTGGAAGAGTCAGTTACTAGGGGACATAGGTTTAAGGTGAGAGGGGAAAAGTTTAGAGGGGACGTGCGAGGCAAGTTCTTTACACAGAGGGTGGTGAATGCCTGGAATTTGCTGCCGGGGGAGGTGGTGGAAGCAGGTACAATAGCGACGTTTAAGAGGCATCTTGACAAATACATGAATAGGATGGGAATAGAGGGATACGGTCCCCAGAAGTGCAGAAGGTTTTAGTTTAGACAGGCATTAAGATCGGCGCCGGCTTGGAGGGCCGAATGGCCTGTTCCTATGCTGTACTGTTCTTTGTTTGCTCTTTGTAAGACACACTCAGCACATTGCTCCGCCCAATTTTAGTCCAATTGGACATTGGGGTAGTAAAACGGGTGTTCGGCCCTGAATTACTATATTCAAGAAGCATAAAGCTCACTTCAACTGGACAACTATAAATCGGGTGGTTGCTGAGGAAGAGAAGCTCCCTCCCGGCTCCATTTTGGTAAATTTAGTCCTCATTTTATTCCCCCAAAAATGCCAAAATCAGATCAGATTTCCATTCAGTTGGGGTTGGGCAAAGGTGCTGAAGGGGAGAAAAAGTGGATGGCAAAAAAAGCCACTGGCAAAATAAATATAGGGGCAGGAAATAGAGTCTATGGGCATGTGACGCAGTATCAGAACACCTGAATGTCATTGTTTGATAGCAGGTGAAATGGCAGTGCTGTTTCATGATACTTCAAAACACTCTTCTCCTGGAGGACAGCAGTGCAGCCTGTCAGGCAGGAAGTGCAGCCCGTCTGGCAGGACGTGGTGCTCTGGGTTAATGTTGTTTATAATACCTGCGTAACCTAGCAACCAGATGAAGAAGAAAATGACATACCTTAAAGAACATTTTGTCAGATAGGTGGCCCTATAGTAACCCGTCAACATGTTCCATATTTACTACCAGCCTGTGTCAAGCCATCACAAAGTGATTCACTGCTTACAATGTGTGTCCATATTTTAGAAAGACATATACTCAGGCTGCAACTTACAACTGCCACCCATGACAACGCTATTTTTAAACATTTACGGGATTTTGGGTATTACTGACAATGCCAGCATTTGTGGCCCATTCCTGATTGCCCTTGATGAGGTAGTGGTGAGTCACCTTCTTGAATCACTGCAGTTCATGTTTAGTTTAGTTTAGTTTAGAGATACTGAAACAGGCCCTTCAGCCCACCGAGTCTGTGCCGACCATCAACCACCCATTTATACTAATCCTACACTAATTCCAAATTCCTACCACATCCCCACCTGTCCCTATATTTCCCTACCACCTACCTAAACTAGGGGCAATTTAGAATGGCCAATTTACCTATCAACCTGCAAGTCTTTGGCATGTGGGAGGAAACCGGAGCACCCGGAGGAAACCCACGCAGACACAGGGAGAACTTGCAAACTCCACACAAGCAGTACCCAGAATTGAACCCGGGTCGCTGGAGCTGTGAGGCTGCGGTGCTAACCACTGCGCCGCCCCACTATGGGTATACCCACAGTGCTGTTAGGGAGAGAGTTTCAGGATTTTGACCCAGCGGCAATGAAGGAACAGTGATTATAGTTCCAAATCAGGATGGTGTGTGATTTGGAGGAGAACTTATAGGTAATGGTGTTTCCATGCACCTGCAGCTCTTGTCCTTCTGGGTGGAAGAGGTTGGGGATTTGGAAGGTGCTGTTGAAGAAGCTTGGATGAGTTGCTGCTGTGCATCTTGTAGATGGTACACACTATTATCACGGTGCGTCAGTGGCAGAGGGAATGAATGTTTAAGGTGGTTGATGGGATGCCAATCAAGGGAGCTGTTTTGTCCTCGATGGCGGCAAAACCTTACTATCCAGGAAAATGGGAGTATTTCGTCACAGACCTGACTATTTCCTTGTCAATGGCACCTTGTACATATTCAAATTTCTGACACATGGGATCTGTCAACAATCCCTCTATTTGGGAAATACAGTAGTGTGGAATCATTGAGCATGCATGTCATGCTGCTCTTGCTGTTTTGTTGTAAAAGAAATGAAAGTCCTGGCCATGCTGTCCGGTGCTGCAGATGACCCCTATTCGTATGCAAGGAGGCAGAAGAAGAAAACCTGAGGTAGGAGGTGAACTTGACAACCATTGGCAGTGCCACGCCAATGGCAGGGATTGGCCGCACGTGGATCCTTCCGGAAGATGGCACAGATCTACAGCTTGCCTCCATGCTGACGCAGATTCGCTGCACTAGGCTTCATTTCAGTATTGAAGTAAGGCTATGGCCCCTTTTTGACAAAACTTTATGCTGGTCTAATTTCTAGGGAAATCACAGTTGGCGCTGAAGTAGCACAGATCCAGTAATACGGATTTGAGATTGATTTCCTGGGTTAGCCCCCACCCCCCATGCCCAACCCCCTTCCCCAATGCCAGTTCCAATTCTGCACTACTGGATTTGGCAAATGCAAAATGGACCCTCATGTGTTGGAATCACAGAATAATACAGTGAAGAAGAGGCCCTTCGGCCCATCGAGTCTGCACCGATGCATTAAAACACCTGACCTGTCTACCTAATCCCATTTGCCAGCACTTGGCCCATAGCCTTGAATGTTATGACGTGCCAAGTGCTCATCCAGGTATTTTTTAAAGGATGTGAGGCAACCCGCCTCTGCCACCCTCCCAGGCAGTGCATTCCAGACCGTCACCACCCTTTGGGTAAAAAAGTTCTTCCTCAAATCCCCCTTAAACCTCCCACCCCTCACCTTAAACTTGTGACCCCTCATAACTGACCCTTCAACTAAGGGGAACAGCTGCTCCCTATCCATGCCCCTCATAATCTTGTACACCTCAATCAGGTCACCCCTCAGTCTTCTCTGCTCCAGTGAAAACAACCCAAGCCTATCCTACCTCTTTTCATAGCTTAAATGTTCCATCCCAGGCAACATCCTGGTGAATCGCCTCTGCACCCCCTCCAATGCAATCACATCCTTCCTATAATGTGGCGACCAGAATTGCACACAGTACTCCAGCTGTGGCCTTACCAAAGTTCTGTACAACTCCAACATGACCTCCCTGCTTTTGTAATCTATGCCTCGATTGATAAAGGCAAGTGTCCCATCTGCCTTTTTCACCACCCTATTAACCTACCCTTCTGCCTTCAGAGATCTATGGACAAACACGCCAAGGTCCCTTTGTTCCTCGGAACTTCCTGGAATGCACTACCTAAAAGGGCGTTGGAAACCAATTCAATAGCCAATGCCAAAAGGAAACTGGATACATACTTGAAAAGAAGAAATTTGCAGGGCTATGGGGAAAGAGCAGCGGAAGTGGGAATAATTGGATAAACTTTCAAAAATATGGAGCAGTCATGATGGCTCAACTGGCTTCCTCCTGTGCAGTGTCATTCTGTATCTTAACATATGAGTGCCATCTCTCGTCTCAGTCAGAACCACAGCAGAATTGCAGGGTTAAAGCTGCTACTGGAGTACAGCAGCTACCTTCCAAAGGAGCAGCCTTAATGCAGAACAGTACAGTTATGACATCGGACAATCCCTGGCTGAAACCCACCCCACTATTCAAGTGAGGATGCAGGGCAATGTGTTAAAATTGTTTTCATTTTTTTTTAAGAAAAAGAAATTACACCTTCTTCAATTCAAAGAGAAATAATTCCTTCCTACTCCCCCCCCCCCCCCACCCCACCCCCCGCCTTTCTTTTCATCTCTTTCCTGCCCTTGTATCAAACACCATTGTGTCCCACTGACACATCTATTTACAGTGACACTGCATTCCAAATCTCAAGCCAAATTGGAGCTTTCGAAATATGCGTGCCATGGGTCACTTTGCGCTGCTAATTTGGCTTTTATAAGTAAATGATGGATTTAAATGTCATTGGGCACTATCTGCTCTGCTAGGTCACAGCACCTCGATGCTTGTCTAAAAGTGGCAATGGCTGTCACTGACTAATTTTTCACAAACTCTAAATTAATGACTTGGACAATAATGAAACAAAACTAGATTCATTAACAGAATAAAATATCAATTGATCATGACTGTGGAAGATTAAAGATACACCTTACCACTTGAAAAAAAAGCTTTGCGCATAATTGTGGAGCCCAACATTTAACTAGGAAAAATAAAATTGCTGTGAATCCTTAAAGTCTTCCAACAAATCCCAGGAGCACGACTAATGTCGAGAGGCTGGAAAACATCCAGTGGTGCTTTGAAGCAACTATTGCAGGTGTCAAGAGGCACTTGCATGGGTTAAAGACTAAAAAAAAACACATCATCAACAGCAATTGAACTATTGGACAATATAGAGATTCCTGGAAACAAATTATAACAATCAGGCTCTAAACTCAATATTGAAGCTTAGAGGGGGCCTACGCTAGGCCATGATGTTACTGAATAAAGATTAATTACTCTTGCGGTTTCTATAAAACTAAAACACTGAAGTGGCTTTGTCAGTGGAATACTGCAAAGGAAATGGTTTCTATCTTCTGTGTGTACATGGTGGTGGTCGTCAAGTGACAAATATGACACAAAGCTCTTTTGTGCTTCCCCCAACCCCAAACAGAATTTGTTTTGTTTTACTTAACACTCTGGTTAAATAGTTTAATTGTTTTATAAGGATGGTAGTCATTAAACTCTTCAAATTACACAGAATGACTAAGTGTACGGGTTGAATTTTCACAGATGGGTCATGATCCCAATGTCAGGATGAATTCCCAGTCAGGAACCCGGAAGTAGCCGCGGCAGGACGTAGGATGCGATCTACCCGGAGGTGTCTAATTAAGAAGCCAGCTCAGAGAACCTCCATTCAATTAGGGACGGCAGCTGGGTTCCAACTTCGGGAGGGGCAGGGCAGCCTGTCGCCATTGCACTGTGGCCGCTGCTGAGGGGTCATCAGTAGGAGCGTCAGCAGCACCATGGAGGTGCCTACAGTAGGAGTGCAGAGGCTGCTGCTGCATCAAGGGCTACACTAGTGGAGGCATCAGTCTCTATGAAGGGGCTGCAAAGTCATGCCTTCTGCATGGGGAGACCTGAGCACTGTGGTAGAACGCCAGCAACTTAACAAAACACCTGGCGGCTTGGACCACCCACTGTGAAGCTGCCTCTGCTCAATTTCCAGGCTTCTCACACAATGGGTGGGTCCGTGCAGCATCAGAAAAATTACAATCCAATTCCAAAATAGGGGATAACTGCCCCATTAAGAGCCCTGATTATCTACCCGCAGCTGCTGTGCGGGTAGCCGTCGCTGCTGGCATCCCGCTGCAGGAAAAGAGTATGGAGGTTGGAACATGACACGGACCCGGCCCAACATGAGTCAATCACATCCTCTTCACCCTTCCTGCCTCGAAAGCCAGCTCCACGGGGTTGGGAAAAGTTAGCTCTACAGCTCAGAGGCAGGCCATTTGGTCCTACTGGTCCATGCCAACGTGCGGCACAGTGGCGCAGTGGTTAGCACCGCAGCCTCACAGCTCCAGTGACCTGGGTTCAATTCTGGGTACTGCCTGTGCGGAGTTTGCAAGTTCTCCCTGTGAACCGCGTGGGTTTTCGCCGGGTGCTCCGGTTTCCTCCCACAGCCAAAGACTTGCAGGTTGATAGGTAAATTGGCCATTGTAAATTGCCCCTAGTATAGGTAGGTGGTAGGGGAATATAGAGAAGGTGGGGATGTGGGAGGAATATGGGATTAGTGTAGGGTTAGTATAAATGGGTGGTTGATGGTCGGCACAGACTCGGTGGGCTGAAGGGTCTGTTTCAGTGCTGTATCTCAAAATAAAAAATAAATAATGAGCACATGACCCTCCACCCAAACTACCTTATCGCACCCTATCAACAAATCCTTCTATTCCTTTCTCCCTTATGTGTTTATTTAGCTTCCCCTTAAATCTAGAACAGGTTACAGACATTTCCAGCACTTCCTGTTTTTATTACAGTCATTCTCCCTCTGCTACCTCACCACAGTGAGTCTGAATGACATCATGTCAAGCAATAATGAGTTTTAGCAAGAACAGATGTATCTCCTTCTTTTGCCCCATCCAATTCACCCTACTCTGCCCCAAAAGAAAGAGAGGCTTGTATTCATATAGTGGCTGAAGGACGCACAAACCTCTTTACAGCCAATGAAGTACTTGTGTGGTGTATCCACTGCTGTAATGCAGGCATCAACCCTTACTGCATTGATTCCATGGGCAACAACTGCAGTCTGCTGCCTTGCCCTAGTAGCCACACTAGAAAGTGGACTAGCAATTTAATCGTGGGCATAGGTTCCATCAAACACAAGCCTGATCCCACTCTTAGCCAACACCTATGATCAAAAGACTAGATATGCTTGTTGATTTTTCTCCCCTCCTTCGCCGAGGAGGCACTGAGTCCCACACCTGGAATCTGTGACGTCTGCTTGGCTCATTGCCGCGCTTCACCAACCCAGCCATGGGTGGTGGGGGGGGGGGGGGGTGAAATAACAGCTGGCACCACTTTTAAAGCTGCTATAAACACCACTTACTATCAACATAGCAAACGCAATGGACATCTGTTCGTAAATGATCATCTAAAACCCTGAGATGCAAACTGCAAGCTCAACCAGCATTATTATTTTGCAGAACAGACACTGATTGTAAAGGTAAGCACAAATAAAGGAGAACATTCGTCCACAGACACCTACAATGCCTCTATCGAAGCCACTTGAATTACTTCAAATTCTTATCTTCCAGGGCCCTATCCATACATTACAATCATGGAATAATACAGCACAATCGTACCAGCTCTTTTGTAGAGGTGTTCAACTAGCCCCATTCCCCCATTCGTTCCCCAGAAACCTGCAATTTTTTCCCTTCAAGTAGTTACCCATTAATCTCTTTTTATGTGACGATGGGTAGCAATCCTAACCTTGTCTCTTGCCAGTTTGCAACAATGTCCCCGTACTTGCAATTGTGGTTTGAGAAAAGATGCATCGACATAGTACCTTTCACAGCCTCCCAAAGGCCTTCAAAGCCAACTAAGGACTTCTTTTTTTGAAGTGTAATCACTGTTAGAAAGTAAGAAATGCAGCAGCCAATTTGTGCATAGCAAGCTCTCACAAACAGCAATGTGATAATGACCAGATATTCTGTTTTTAGTGACATTGGTTGAGAAATGCATATTGGGCAAGACACTGGGGTAAAGTTGCTCAAGTGGGACTTGAACGCAGAATCTCCTGACTCGGAGACAAGAGTACTACCCTCTGAGCCACAGCTGACATACTTAACCTGAAGTATTGCTCAGGATTAGCCTTTTCTATTCTACGTCGCATCCTGTATACTTCCATCAGATCTTCTCCTATCCCCCTTTCAAGACTGCAATTTCTGACTCTTTCTAACCTTTCCTTTCCTTGTAATTCAGTCCAATGACACATGGTACTTAATGCCCTATTTTTCTTTTCCAGCACTGTATTGTCATTTCAAAGAACAAAGAACAGTACAGCACAAGAACAGGCCATTTGGCCCTCCAAGCCTGTGCCGATTTTGATGCCTGTCTAAACTAAAACCGTCTGCACTTCTGGGGCCCATATCCCTCTATTCCCATCCTATTCATGTATTTGTCAAGATGCCTCTTAAACGTCGCTATCGTACCTGCTTCCACCACCTCCCCCGGCAGCAAGTTCCAGGCACTCACCACCCTCTGTGTAAAGAACTTGCCCCTCGCACCTTAAACCTATGTCCCCTAGTAACTGACTCTTCCACCCTGGGAAAAAGCTTCTAACTATCCACTCTGTCCATGCCACTCATAACTTTGTAAACCTCTATCATGTCGCCCCTCCACCTCCGTCGTTCCAGTGAAAACAATCGGAGTTTATCCAACCTCTCCTCATAGCTAATGCCCTCCAGACCAGGCAACATCCTGGTAAACCTCTTCTGTACCCTCTCCAAAGTCTCCATGTCTTTCTGGTAGTGTGGCGACCAGAATTGCACGCAATATTCTAAGTGTGGCCTAACTAAAGTTCTGTACAGCTGCAGCATGACTTGCCTATTTTTATACTCCATGCCCCGACCGATGAAGGCAAACATGCCATATGCCTTCTTGACTACCTTATCCACCTGCGTTGCCACTTTGTGACCTGTGGACCTGTACGCCCAGATCTCTCTGCCTGTCAATACTCCCAAGGGTTCTGCCATTGACTGTATACTTCCCACCTGTATTAGATCTTCCAAAATGCATTACCTCACATTTGTCCGGATTAAATTCCATCTGCCATTTCTCCTGCCCAAGTCTCCAACCTATCTATATCCTGCTGTAGCCTCTGACAATCCTCATCACTATCCGCAACTCCACCAACCTTTGTGTCATCCGCAAACTTACTAAACAGACCAGCTACATTTTCCTCCAAATCATTTATATATACTTCAAGCAGCAAAGGTCCCAGCACTGATCCCTGTGGAACACCACTAGTCACAGCCCTCCATTCAGAAAATCACCCTTCCACTGCTATGCTCTGTCTTCTATGACCGAGCCAGTTCTGTATCCATCTTGCCAGCTCACCTCTGATCCCGTGTGGCTTCACCTTTTGTACCAGTCTGCCATGAGGGACCTTGTCAAAGGCATTACTGAAGTCCATATAGACAACATCCACTGCCCTCCCTTCATCAATCATCTTCGTCACTTCCTCAAAAAACTCAATCAAATTAGTGAGACACGACCTCCCCTTCACAAAACCATGCTGCCTCTCGCTAATAGGTTCGTTTGTTTCCAAATGGGAGTAAATCCTGTCCCGAAGAATCCTCTCTAATAGTTTCCCTACTACTGATGTAAGGATCACCGGCCTATAATTTCCTGGATTATCCTTGCTACCCTTCTTAATCAAAGGAACAACATTGGCTATTCTCCAGTCCTCTGGGACCTCACCTGTAGCCAATGAGGATGCAAAGATTTCTGTCAAGGCCCCAGCAATTTCTTCCCTTCCCTTGCCTGGAACGACATGACCCAGACTATCTACACACCCTTCCTTCGACTCATCATCCACCATGTCCGTCTCTTTGGTGAATACTGATGCAAAGTACTCATTTAGTACCTCGCCATTTCCTCTGGCTCCACACATAGATTCCCTCCTCTGTCCTTGAGTGGGCCAACCCTTTCCCTGGTTACCCTCTTGCTCGTAATATACGTATAAAAAGCCTTGGGATTCTCCTTAATACTGTTTGCCAATGACTTTTCATGACCCCTTTTTCCATTACCATCATTAAATTTAGTCAGCTCCCCTCCACAACTGCTGAAAAATGCACAGCCGGGTGTGGGGGACTGAGCCGTACAGGAAGATTCCAGCTCCCTGACCTGAAATGATGTTGATTTGAGGGATTAATGTCGGTCAAAGCACTAGGGCGAACTCCCCCTGCTCGTCTCCAAAATGATGCCATGGAATCTTTTACGTCCACTTGAGAGGATGGATAGGACCTCAGTTTAACGTCTTATCCAAAAAATGGTACCTCCAGCAGTGCAGCACTTGTGGAAGCTGGAACTACATCACGTCATCAAGGTTGGTTTTATGATGTCAGGGAGCAAAAGCTATCATATTTGTGATGCTGCATCTGAAGATACAATGGATTTATGATGGCCTGGACTACTGCAAGACATTACTTAATATTTTTGTGTTTGATACTCTTCCATAAAATCTTATTTCAATAAATTACATTAAAAGATCCTTTCAGTGTCATTTTGTTCTTTATCCTACTTGGTATGCCAGGGCTTTAAATAGCCACTCCTTGCCAATTATTGATGTCACCTGTCATCTATTCTTGCTGAATGCCATCTGTTGCACAGGCAGTTAGGTTTTGTGAATTTTTTTTGATATTCATTCATGGAATGTGGGTGTCGCTGACTGGGCCAGCATTTATTGCCCATCCCTAATTGCCCTTGAGAAGGTGGTGGTGAGCTGCCTTCCTGAACCGCTGCAGTCCGTGTGGGGTAGGTACGCCCACAGTGCTGTTAGGAAGGGAGTTTCAGGATTTTGGCCCAGCGACAGTGAAGGAACAGCGATATAGTTCTAAGTCAGGATGGTGTGTGGCGTGGAGGTGAACTTGCAGGTGATGGTGTTCTGCTGCCCTTGTCTTTCCCCCTTCGCGGGTTTGGAAGGTGCTGTCTAAGGAGTCTTGGTGCATTCATCGGAGCTGTACTTTTCTGTTATTGTAACTTCAAAACAATAATATTTGAATAACCAAAAACAATGGAAAGTTACTCACCAATATAGCCGGCTCCCCACCAACTCCCCCTCCCCTAGCACAAAGTGGTGGACTTGCCATTCCATGATAAACACTGGGTGCTCACTACCACAACCAGCTCCAAAGAGTTCCCCAAGTGTCAGAAAGCTGTTCAACCATCAGTGGCATCACATACAAGTCCAAATCCCATCCTCAGCCCCTGTTCACACACACACACATTACCAGCAGAGTTCACTGAACCATGGGATGTTTTAACGATGTGAAAGATGCTATATAATTGCACGTTGTTGTTTCTGAACAGCAATTAGAAGCAGGAAACCTGACTGATTTTCCCCTCCGAGTTGAAGCCAATCACAGAATCCCTACCTACCATCTCTGCTGAAATTAACTAAACCAGCGCAGACTTGAGATTCAGACTTCACTGCAGGACACTGAATTTAATGCCTCGCACCAAGTCCCATTCACCCTGGGTCAGTGACAGCAGGATCGATGGTCTCTGAGCGCTAGGCTCGCCTGCAGTGCTGAGTTGAGCTGAGTTCACGCTAGCTCAGCTCATTTACATGATGTTACAATACACAGGCTCAAGGGATGACCTGTATGGTGTGAACCGTGCTTAAAGCTCTCCTGTCTACTGACATGGGAGAAAGGGGTGGGAATGAGTCAAGGCAGAATAGCTCCACTCTTTGCAGGCACTACTGCATTGTCCCGCAGTGTTTATTGCTGCACCTGAGGGATGGCTATCAATGAAGACAGCAGTCTGGATACAGGAGGCTGAAAAGAGTCAGTCAGTGCTCTCTCAAATCTGTGCATTGATCCCAAGAGCAGGTCAGAAAGAAATTTGTTCATCTTCACAAGGTTATTGAAGTAAATGCGCTCACACTTCACTTACATTTCATAAGGTCACTTTGCAATGCACCTCAACAGTTCTTCACTGTGCACTTGCTGCAGCAGCACAGAAGTATTTTTTCGCTTTCACAGCCACATCTCTTTGCTCAGCAGAGTGTCTGGCTCTGGCTTATTCCACATGGATCCCAAATGAAATTCCACCCTTCGTGTTTCGAATCCACCCATGATTACAGATATCTCCAAGATATTCAGTGTTCCTCAAACCACTGCTCTCGCCACCTTTGAGATCTACGCCCAGCATTATGCACTGCAACATGAACACACTCAACCTCTCTCTTCAGCAGCACTGACTCACTCTATTCCAAAGCTAACCTGGTCCATAGTTCCATTTTATCCCTCGTCTCATCCAGCGCTTTAACAAAAAAACTTTTTTTTTTCCTTTCAGGTGTCAAGGATCCAAGCTACAGCAATTCTTGAATACCAATGCACCTCTGGATCTTTCTCCCCTTCACATTTCTCTGATCTTATCCCTTCATTTCACCTCGCCCTTTGCCGTGTTTTCACTATCCCCTCACACCTTCCTCTCTCTGACCCCGAACAATCTTAGCAAAGGCCTCAGCTTCACCCCCTGATGCGCCACCTCAATAGACTTCGGTACGATGCTGAGCTCTTCTTCCATTGCCTTTGCCTCCGTGCCCACTTCTTTGGCCAGGAGTCTTCCCCGCCACAAAGCAAACTCTTTCTACAATCTTCAGAATTTTCTTTCCGCCTAGACACATCCCTCTGGCCTCTTACCCTCTCTAAATCTTTTCATTGAGAACTGTCTATATCTCAATATCTCTGCTGCCCTCACTCACTCTAACCTATCTCCCTTTGAACTTCAGCACTCCGTTCTCTCAGCATCTCTTCGGCCCAACCCTCACAATGTCATCAACCTGTTGACAAGGATGCTGCTGTTGTGGTTTGGTGAATTGGCCTTTGCCTGGTGGAGCCCAATTCTCTGACACCTCCTCTTATCTCCCCCGGAACATGATCTCACCATCGAACAACCTTTCCAAGACTGTTACTGACCTCAGCTCCTTTGAAGATCTTACCTCCGCAGTCTCCAATTTCATAGTCAGCCCACACTTACCTCTTTCCCAAGACCCACAAACAGCACTGCCCTGGTAGACTCATCTTTTCCACCTATTCTTCCTCCAGGGAACTGATTCCTTCCTATCTTGACTCTATTTTTCCTTCTTTCGTCCGGTCTCCTCCCACCCACATCCACAATCATTGCGTCAGCCTTCACCACTTTAACAGTCTCCAATTTCCTGGCCCTAACTATCTTCTTTTCACCATGGACGTCCAATCTCTCATCTCCATCCCCCACCAAGACAGTCTGAGGGCTCTTCGCTTCTTCCTTGAATGGAGTCCCAACCAGTCCTCATCCACCACCACCCTCTTCCACCTGGCTGAACTTGATCTCACATTGAACATCAACCTCTTTAGCTCCGCTCACTTCTTCCAAATAAAAAGTGTTGCTATGGGTATCCACATGGGTCCTAGCACTGCCTGCCTTTCTGTGGGATATGTGGAAAATTCTTTCATCAAACCAACTCAGGACCTGTCCCTCCACCTCCTTTTCACGTACTTTAATAACTGTATCAGTGCCCTGAACTGGAAAACTTCAACAACTTTGCTTCCAATTTCCACCCTCCTCTCACCTTCTCGCAGTCCAACTCCAAGTCTTCTCTACTTCATTTCTGGGGATAGGCTATCGACCCATATCCACCATAAGCTTACCAATTTCCATAACTACCTTGATTACACTTCTTCACACCATGCTTCCTGTAAGGACTCTCTTCCATTCTCCCAGTTTCTCTGTTCTGATGATGCAACCTTGCACACCAGCGCTTCTGATATGTCTTCCTTTGTCCTCAACTGAAGACTCCCCTCCACCATGGTTGGCAGGGCTGTCGACCATGACTGTTCCATTTCCCGGGCTTCTACACTCATCCCTTTCCCTCTCTCCGAGAACCACAATAGGGTTCCCCTTGCCCTCACCTTGCACAGCATCGGCCTCCGTGTTCAACAGATCATCCTTCACCACTTCCACTACCTCCAACGTGATGCTACCACCGAACACATTTTCACCTCCCCACCCCTTTCAGCACTCCCTCTGCAACATCCTGGTCTCCTCCACAATCACTCCAACACCCCCTCCCCTTTCCACAGCAACTTCTCACTGTCCAAGTGAAACAGTGATTTACTTGTACTTCTTTCAATTAGTATACTTCATTCGCTGCTCACGAGGCAGTCTTCTCTACATTGGGGAGACCAAATGAAGATTGGGTGACTGCTTTGTGAAACATCTTCATTCAGCAAACATGACCACAAGCTTCCATTCACAAAGAACAAAGAAGAGTACAGCACAGGAACAGGCCATTCGGCCCTCCAAGCCTGCGCCGATCTTGATGCCTGCCTAAACTAAAACTTTCTGCACTTCCGGGGACCGTATCCCTCTATTCCCATCCTATTCATGTATTTGTCAAGATGCCTCTTAAACGTCATTATCGTACCTGCTTCCACCATCTCCCCCGGCAGCAAGTTCCAGGCACTCACCACCCTCTCTGTAAAGAACTTGCCTCGCACATCCCCTCTAAACTTTGCCCCTCTCACCTTAAACCTATGCCCCCTAGTAACTGACTCTTCCACCCTGGGAAAAAGCTTCTGACCATCCACTCTGTCCATGCCGCTCATAACTTTGTAAACCTCTATCATGTCGCCCCTCCACCTCCGTCGTTCCAATGAAAACAATCCGAGTTAATCCAACCTCTCCTCATAGCTAATGCCCTCCAGACCAGGCAACATCCTGGTAAACCTCTTCTGTACCCTCTCCAAAGCCTCCACGTCCTTCTGGTAGTGTGGCGACCAGAATTGCACGCAATATTCTAAGCGTGGCCTAACTAAAGTTCTGTACAGCTGCAGCATGACTTGCCTATTTTTATACTCTATGCTCCGACCGATGAAGGCAAGCATGCCGTATGCCTTCTTGACTACCTTATCCATCTGCGTTGCCACTTTCAGTGACCTGTGGACCTGTATGCCCAGATCTCTCTGCCTGTCAATACTCCTAAGGGTTCGGCCATTTACTGTATACTTCCCACCTGCATTAGATCTTCCAAAATGTATTACCTCATATTTGTCCGGATTAAACTCCATCTGCCATTTCTCTGCCCAGGTCTCCAACCGATCTATATCCTGCTGTATCCTCTGGCAATCCTCATCACTATCCGCAACTCCACCAACCTTTGTGTCATCCGCAAACTTACTAATCAGACCAGCTACATTTTCCTCCAAATCATTTATATATACTACAAACAGCAAAGGTCCCAGCACTGATCCCTGCGGAACACCACTAGTCACAGCCCTCCATTCAGAAAAGCACCCTTCCACTGATACCCTCTGTCTTCTATGACAGAGCCAGTTCTGGATCCATCTTGCCAGCTCCCCTCTGATCCCATGTGACTTCACCTTTTGTACCAGTCTGCCATGAGGGACCTTGTCAAAGGCATTACTGAAGTCCATAGAGATAACATCCACTGCCCTTCCTTCATCAATCATCTTTGTCACTTCCTCAAAAAACTCAATCAAATTAGTGAGACACGACCTCCCCTTCACAAAACCATGCTGTCTCTCGCTGATAAGTTTGTTTGTTTCCAAATGGGAGTAAATCCTGTCCCGAAGAATCCTCTCTAATAATTTCCCTACCACTGACGTAAGGCTCACCGGCCTATAATTTCCTGGATTATCCTTGCCACCCTTCTTAAACAAAGGAACAACATTGGCTATTCTCCAATCCTCTGGGACCTCACCTGTAGCCAATGAGGATGCAAAGATTTCTGTCAAGGCCCCAGCAATTTCTTCCCTTGCCTCCCTTAGTATTCTGGGGTAGATCCCATCAGGCCCTGGGGACTTATCTATCTTAATGCTTTGCAAGACACCCAACATCTCCTCCTTTTTGATAATGAGATGACTGAGACTATCTACACTCCCTTCCCTAGGCTCATCATCCACCAAGTCCTTCTCTTTGGTGAATACTGATGCAAAGTACTCATTTAGTACCTCACCCATTTCCTCTGGCTCCACACATAGATTCCCATCTCTGTCCTTGAGCGGGCCAACCCTTTCCCTGGTTACCCTCTTGCTCTTTGTATATGTATAAAACGCCTTGGGATTTTCCTTAATCCTGTTTGCCAATGACTTTTCATGACCCCTTTTAGCCCTCCTGACTCCTTGCTTAAGTTCCTTTCTACTGTCTTTATGTTCCTCAAGGGATTCGTCTGTTCCTAGCCTTCCAGCCCTTATGAATGCTTCCTTTTTCTTTTTGACTCGGCTCACAATATCCCACGTTATCCAAGGTTCCTGAAACTTGCCAAACTTATCCTTCTTCCTCACAGGAACATGCTGGTCCTGGATTCTAATCAACTGACGTTTGATAGACTCCCACATGTCAAATGTCGATTTACTCTGAAACAGCCATCCCCAATCTAAATTCTTCAGTTCCTGCCTAATATTGTTATAATTAGCCTTCCCCCAATTTAGCACCTTCACCCGAGGACTACTCTTATCCTTATCCACAAGTACCTTAAAACTTATGGAATTATGGTCACTGCTCCCGAAATGCTCCCCCACTGAAACTTCGACCACCTGGCCGGGCTCATTCCCCAATACCAGCTCCAGTACGGCCCCATCCCTAGTTGGACTGTCATTTTAATTCTCCACTCCACTCCACTCCCACTCTGACCTTTTTGCCTCGGCCTCCTACGTTGTGCAAATGAAGCTCACGTAAGCTCGAGGAACAGCACCTCATCTTTCGATAAAGCACTTTACAGCCTTTGGACTCAACATTGAGTTCAACAAATTTCAAATCATAACCTCTGCTCCCTTTTTTAGGACAGCAGCTATTGGCAATGAGTCTGCTCTGCCCATTTACACCTCCTCTAGACCCATCTTTTGTTTCTTTACTTGTCCCATTACCATCTCCTTTTGCCTGGCACCATCACCCCTTTGGTCATTTCATCTTTCCTGTCTACCACCCTATCACAGACCCTCCCTTTTGATCTTCCCAACCCTTCCCTTTTTTCTCTCTCTGTACTTGCTTTAAACCTGTTACATCTCCAACTTTTTCCACTTCTGGCAAAAGGTCATCCACCTGAAACGTTAACTCTGTTTCTCGCTCCACAGATGCTGCCAGACCTGCTGAGTACTTCCAGATTTTATTACAGAAGCACTGCCCATATTTTAGCAGGTGAGCTCTGTGTGCCTCCTCTTTTAAATCTGTACTTTGAAATACTTTCATAGGATGCGGGTATCGCTGCATTTGTTGACCATCCCTAATTGCCCTTGACGACTGAGTGGCTTGTCGGCCATTTCAGAGAGCAGTTAGTTGCTGTGGGTCTGGTGTCGCATGTAGGCCACACCTGAGTGGGAGGAATGGTCATAATTTCAGCAGATCATTCCAATGACATCACCTCCAACAGTGCAGCACTCCCTCAGCAGTACTGCACTGAAGTTTCAGCATGGATTTTGTGCTCAAGTCTGTGGAATGGGACTTGTACCAAGAGCGTTGACTCAGATTGAGAGTGCTACCTACTGAGCCAAGGCTGACACCTTTGTGGAGCACCCATTGGCTGAGGTCCTAACCTCAGACACAGCTCCCATTCATGAATTCTCTATCTGTGTCTCTAGAAACTAGAGTTCCAAGCTAAAGCAGTCTGTCTTGTCTGCATTTACCATGTTGGGGAATCGAATGAGACTGCCATAAGGCAGGGTGTCAACAACCTCACTGATGCCCAGAAGTCTGCTTCCACATTGATCTCTTGCCATGCTGAGGAGGCTCTCAAAAGTCAAGAAAATGGCAGAAGCTGGCACAGAAAACGGAGCTGCCTCTTGCATAAAGGCACGTCTGCTGAATGCAAATGACTCTAGGTTTAGCAGCATGTGTTGAGGTCTAGGCAGTCACTGTGGCAATTTCAGTAGTGCCTGACCATGCATGGCCATCTACTAACCCAGCATAAGGAAAGGCTATTGTACCACCTCCATCTCAAGAAGCAGCCACTGACACCCAGTAGCCAACCGCTTCCTAAGGAAACTTGGTTAAGAAGTAGAAAGCATGCAATTAGACTGTCGCAAAAAGCAAGTACTGGGGTAAAAACCACCAAGCGCACCCAGGACTGTTAATATGAATAATATTTGAGTTAATGGATTATATGAATTGCTTTGAGAGTTTATTTGACCTGATAGAGATCGTTAAAATTATGAAAGAGTTTGACAGGGTAAATATCGAGAAGATATTTCCACTTGTGAGGGAATCCAAAACCAGAGGTCATAAATATAATACAGTCACTAATAATTCCTATAGGCAGTGATTAGAATGTGGAACCCACTACCACCGGAAGTGGTTGAGGTGAATATCATAGATGCATTTAAGGGGAAGTGAGATAAACAGATGAGGGGGAAAGGAATAGAAAGACATATTGATAGGGTGAGATTAAGGGTGTGAGGAGGCTCCTGTGGAGCACAAACATGGAGCAGTTAAGACAAATGCCTGTTTGTGTGCTGTACATTCTATCTAATTCTGTAAAATCATTGTGTAACTATTAGAACAGATAAAAAAAAGTTAAGGTCATCGGTCAGGGCTCCATGGGGATTCATGACATAATCTCCTGCTGTTGCTTGGAATGAGCCAATTATCTAAAATTTAGAGGCAACAGTTACCTTAACAATCAATAACAAAGCTATAAAAATAATAAATAACAAAGCTATTCCTGTCCTGAAACTGGTTTCAAAATCTGGCTGTACATTACTGTTATAGCCACTCTTAGAGTTCTCATACACATCTCCTCATATGTGTAGAGATATGAATGCTGTCATGCTAGGCCCCCACCTGCCAAGAAGGAGGCACATTAATTTTGTCATGAACATTGATTTTAAACTGTTACTGGAGTGAGGAAATGACTTGTTGAACAGATCAGCCGTGGTTGGAAAAGACATTTGCATATTAACAGACAGTGCTTGGAAGGACAAAGGACCATTCCCTGACACATTCAACCCACAATGGACCTTGATCACCAGGTATTGTGTGTAAGAGGAGCATTCCAGAAACTGCTAAAGTGATACCATTCAGGACTGATTAGACCAGCTAGTCACATGACTAACTGGCTGTTCCAGGGCCTTTTGAACTAGCCCCAGAGTGTTAGAACTCAGAAAGCCTGTTTGCTCCTGGACTGAGAAGATGTCTCCTGTCTGCTCCTATCTCTTTCTCACAAGCCTCTGAATCCATTGAAGACACTTGAATCCTAAGACAGAAAAGTCTCCTACAGCGACCAAGGTTTAAGAAGAATACTGGGCCCCAGTGAAAAGCAAGATCTACCTACAATCAAGGACTCGACAGTGAGTTCGAAGAACCATAACAAAAACTGTTCACATAGTGCATCAAATTTTTCCACTTTATTTCTTCTGCTTTTTTCTGTCTCTATTTGCATGTGTGTATCGCGTATGCATGCTAGGGTGGGCGCATCGTGTATTCGTAGGTGTCAACCGAATTAGAGTTTAAGAATTTCAACCTTGTTTTCTTTAAACCTAAGAAAACCTGTTTGTGCTGGTTTCTTTGCCTTATAATTGGAAAGCGGTGAACAAGGATTCACCAAGGGGGAGCTAAAAACACGGTGTGTTTAAAATTAAACGCTGTTACGGTAAGACCAGGTGAAGGCTTAGAGGGATCCCTAGACACATTTCTCACCTGGTCGTAACAATGTCTTATCCTATATTCAAGGGTGATAATGCCTGGGTGGCTCCTTTTAAGCCCCTACAATGAAAAACACAGCTGCCAAGCTCCCCCTCACTCAAACTCCTCTTCCAGAGCCTTTAGACAAGGAATGGGATACCCAGGGCTTGTGTGCCAGCTTACTGTAGTACAACAGGGTTTCCCTTGGCTAACACCAGAAATAAGAGTTGAAGTCCAACTGTATCATTGTGCTGGTGAAATTATCAAAATACAACAGAGTTGTAGCGAAATTATGAGGTCAAAATACAACTAGTCGCTCCAACTGGCAAACGGGCTTTCTTTTAGTAAAGAGGACTGAACATTAGGAACAGGAGACGACCATTTAGCCTCTCAAGCTTGCTCCACATTCCATTAGGTCATGACTGGTCTGTACGTCAACTCCATTTACCCGCCTTAGATCCCTATTCCTTGATACCCTTACCTAACAAAAACCTTACTGATCTCACCTTAAAAGTTCCAGTGGTATCTCAGCATTCCATAGCCTTAATTGGGAGAATCCCAGACTTCTGCCACATTTGGCATGAATAAGAGTGTTTCCTGATTCCCCTTCCACATGGTCTTGCCCTAATTTGTAAGATTATGCCTCCCTGTTCTTGATTCTGCCACCAGAGGCTATAGTTTCTCTGCATCCATCCTATCGAACCTTTTGGCTGTAATGGGCCCTGTGTGTGCCTCAAGACCACAGGTAGATCCCAAACACAATACAGTGCACCATGGGCAACAAGCAGCATTGCAAGCCTCAGTGCCCAACGATACAAGCCACTTCATCTGGGGGTGTATCAGCGGTACAGGCGCAAAGTATCGCACTATTGTTGGTGTATAGCTTGTGCTCTACTCCATCAGGACTGAGTGGTCACTCTTTTGCCTGCGTGTACCCCTTTGCTCACTGACGTATGGGATATTCATAGCAGTAATACTGCGAGATATATTGCCTGACGATTATTTTAAAAGCAGTATTCAACTTTGCACCATTCAATAAAATGATATGTTGGCTGCACAACATCTGAAAACATTTAGCAGTGCCAGCACCTCATAGCAGCAGTACCACTGTCCCCTCTGCAATCAAAAGAAAATGAGAAAATACTTTCAAATATATTTATCTTTGTCCCATTATTACACATAGAATCTCTGGAAATCAAAGGCAATTCTCTTTACTTCCAGCTGCATAGATAAGCTTCAGGACATAAAATGTCCTTATTCATTACCAAGTGTCTCAAGAACCTGCCTCTTTCTCTATCGCATTGCTACAACATACATTGTGCTGATATACTGGATGGTCCTCATTTTGCTAACCTGAAACATTCATCTTTTGGAGATGCAGATCAGCTGGTCGTGTATCTCCAGCATTTTCTAGAATATAGAGGAATCCTCCTCATTTCTAGTTGTCCTTATGGCTTCTTAATGTTGTACTCGTGTTGCCTAGATCTCTGGTCACACCTTGGAACATTGGAACAGGAGTCAGTCATTTAGCCCTCAAGCCTATTCCAATCAGATCATGGCTGATCTACCACCAAACATTTTTTCATTCTTTCATGGGATGTGGGCGCCGCTGGCAAAACCAACATATGTTGCCCCATCACTATTTGCCCTTGAGAAGGAGGTGGTGAGCTACGCTCTTGAACCTCTGCAGTCCATCTGGTGTAGGTACACCCACAGTGCTGTTAGGAAGGGAGTTCCAGGATTTTGACCCAGCGACAGTGAAGGAACGACGCCGATTATCCAAGTCAGGATGGTGTGTGGCTTGGAGGGGAACTTGCAGGTGGTGATGTTCCCATGCATCTGCTGACCTTGTTCTTCGAGGCAGTAGGGATCGCGGGTTTGGAAGCTACTGTTGAAGGAGGTTTGGCGAGTTGCTGCAATGCATCTTGCTGATGGTACACACTGCTGCCACTGTGCGCTTAAGGTCATGGATGGGATGCCGATCAAGCAGGCTGCTTTATCCTGGATGGCATTGAGCTTCTTGATGGAGCTACACTCATTCAGGCAAGTGGAGAACATTCCACCACACTCCTGACTTATGGCCTGTAGATGGTGATGAGGCTTTGCGGAGTCAGGAGGCGAGTTACTCAGTGCAGAGTTCCTAGCTTCTGACCTGCTTTTGTAGCCACAGTGTTTATATGGCGGATCCAGTTAAATTTCTGGTCAATGGTAACCCCCAGGATGTTGATGGTGGGGGATTCAGCATTGGTAATGCCGTTGAATGTCAAAGAGAGATTGCAAGATTCTCTCCTGTTGGAGATGGTCATTGCCTGACACTTGTGTAGTATGAATGTTACTTGCCATTTACCAGCCCAAGCCTGAATGTTTTCCAAATCATGATCCATACACCTGCCTTTGCCCTAGATCCCTTAATACCATTGGCTAACAACAACCTATCAATATCAGTTTTGAAATTAACAGTTGAACAAGCAAACAATCGCCCTTTATGGAGAGAGTTCCAAACTTCTACCACGCTTTGCATGAAGAAGTGTTTCCGAACTTCACTCCTGAATGGTCAGGCTGTTTATGGTCCCCTGCCCCTGAGTTTGAAGGTCGTAGGTTGAAGCCAGACCCAAGGACTGGAGCACCTAACCTAGACTGACATTCGGATGCAGTGATAAGGAAGTGCTGCTTTGTCAGAAGTAGTAAGCACCCTTCTGATGAGATGTTAAACCGAGGTTCCCTTTTCTGGTGGTTCAGGTGGATATCAGTGACTGACTGTGCCGCACTATTTGAAGGACAGCAACGAGTTCTATCATTGTCTTAGCCAATATTTTGCCATCACCATCACAACACAAAAAATGCAAGAACTGGTCATTCAACATATTGCCATCTGTTTGATCGTGTTGTGTCTAAAATGGCTGCTGTGTTCTCCGAAGTAGCAAACATGACTGCATTTCAGGCAGTAATTCAATGCAGCTTCAGTGTTTTGGGACATTTCTGAAAGATGTGATTAGGAGCTGTTTAATGCAAATTCTTTCCTTCAGCATTTCAAAGATTTGAATCATGCCCCCTTTGAACCCACTTTACTCACTGGAGGTACTAATAGACAGTTGACATACAACAAAAGCAAGCTGCATTTATATAACGCCTGTCATGTAATAAAATGTTCCACGGCACTTCACAGAAGCATTATAAAGCAAAATTTGGTACCACATAATGAGATATTAGGACAGACAGCCAAAAGCTTGGTCAAAGAGGAGGAAGGAGTGCGAGGGAAACAAAAACGTTTAGGGAGGGAATTCAGAATTTAGGGTCCAGGTAGCTGAAGACATGGCCACCAGTGATAAAGCGATTAAAATCGGGGATGCTCAAGAGGCCAGAATTGAAGTGGTGCAGATAGTTTGGAGGGTTGTGGGGCTGGAAATATATATAAATGATTTGGAGGAAAATGTAGCTGGTCTGATTAAGTTTGCGGATGACACAAAGGTTGGTGGAGTTGCGGATAGTGATGAGGATTGTCAGAGGATACAGCAGGATATAGATCGGTTGGAGACTTGGGCGGAGAAATGGCAGGTGGAGTTTAATCCGGACAAATGTGAGGTAATGCATTTTGGAAGATCTAATGCAGGTGGGAGGTATACAGTAAATGGCAGAACCCTTAGGAGTATTGACAGGCAGAGAGATCTGGGCGTACAGGTCCACAGGTCACTGAAAGTGGCAACGCAGGTGGATAAGGTAGTCAAGAAGGCATACGGCATGCTTGCCTTCATCGGTCGGGGCATAGAGTATAAAAATTGGCAAGTCATGTTGCAGCTGTACAGAACCTTAGTTAGGCCACACTTAGAATACTGCATGCAATTCTGGTCGCCACACTACCAGAAGGACGTGGAGGCTTTGGAGAGGGTACAGAGGAGGTTTACCAGGATGTTGCCTGGTCTGGAGGGCATTAGCTATGAGGAGAGGTTGGAAAAACTCGGATTGTTTTCACTGGAACGACGGAGGTGGAGGGGCGACATGATAGAGGTTTACAAAGTTATGAGCGGCATGGACAGAGTGGATAGTCAGAAGCTTTTTCCCAGGGTGGAAGAGTCAGCTACTAGGGGACATAGGTTTACGGTGCGAGGGGCAAACTTTAGAGGGGATGTGCAAGGCAAGTTTTTTACACAGAGGGTGGTGAGTGCCTGGAACTTGCTGCCGGGGGAGGTGGTGGAAGCAGATACGATCGCGACGTTTAAGAGACAAATATATGAATAGGAAGGGAATAGAGGGATATGGGCCCCGGAAGTGCAGAAGGTTTTAGTTTAGGCAGGAATCAAGATCGGCGCAGGCTTGGAGGGCCAAATGGCCTGTTCCTGTGCTGTACTGTTCTTTGTTCTTTGGAAAAGATTACAGCGATAGGGAGGGGTGAGTCCATGGAGGGATTTGAAAACAAGGATAAGAATTTAAAATTGAGGTGTTGCTTGCATGTGAAACCATAGCCCAGCGTGAATCAGCATCGACAACAGAGAAGGACAAATTTTGGCAACATATCTGAGTGGATCTCTCATGTCATTGTTCATGGTAATTCAGATGATATGCTGTATTATACCATGTGATCCACAATATTCTGCTGCTGAGGTGGAGCTGTGTTTAGAGGGATTTCCATTCTTTTAAGGCCACAAAGTCTAATTGCTGCGCTCTCCTTGCGCAGACTGGCAGGTACTTGAAAATTCTCAGCCCCAGGTGAGAAGGAGCCAGCGTGAAAAGACTGCCTTGTTTGCTTTCTATTTTAAGCCTTCTAAAGTGTGACAAGTTAAGCTCGATGATAGAAGTGTACAGGACTAAAAATAGATCAAGAGATAAATAGACAGCAGGCGAGTTATCCCCTGTGGCCTGACCAATATTTATCCCTCAATCAACATCACCAAAACAGATTATTTGGTCATTATCCCATGGCTGCTTGTGGGATCTTGCTGTGCACAAATTGGCTGCTCTGCCTCCTACATTACAACAGTGATGACTCTTCAAAAGTATTTCATTGACTGTAAAATGCCTTGGGATGCCCTGAGGTTCTGAAAGGCTTGATATAAATGCAAGTCTTTCTTTTTCATAGTTAGACTGGTAGATAAATTGATAGATGTACTAGCAGATCTCCCATGGCAGTGCTCATGGTGAGTTGGAGACTTTAGTTTTTTTTTTAAGAACAAAAGGGGTGTTACCCTAAAGAGTGGCAGGGAAAGCATGATGGAGAAAGTGTTCCAGGAAATAAGGTTGACAGTTGCAGGAAGTGAGTGCAGTACGCATACTAATATATGCTTGATATATACATTTACAAGGATCACTCATCTTTTCACAGCACAGCATTCTCTTTTTATGCTTGTCAATGACAATTATGGATGGCCCCTTAGATATGTGATGGGAAAAAAATTAGATCTTGTACTATTTCAGCAAACATGATATAAAGAAAAATTCCAACGTCTTCTTCATTATACAATTGACACAACACTTAATGATTCCACTAATTCAAACAACAAAGGAACACATTAAAGGAGGCATGCACAGTCCATCATTTGTAAACTTCTTGTCATCTTTAATGACAGACTTCCTACACAGCATAAAGGATGTTTTGTAGATGTAAGTGGTCATACTTACTACTGCAGGTAACTGTTGACTTTTTTTTGGGGGGGGGGGGGGTGGGGGGAGGGGGTCTGTACTATGCAAGGACAGTATAAAACAGTTCAGTGGGCTGAATCCTTCTCTTCTCACTCACTGAGCACAGAAGACTCACACACTGTACAATAAAAACCCACTATAATGTGTGATCATTGCTATTTTCCTTTGTATGGTTCCTCTTTCCATAGTTACTTTGTTCAACTGCTTTGATCACCCTTCCCCTTCCATTCTGTTGGTCTATCCTAATTCCTGCCCATCCTGAGGCAAAAGGGAAGAACACACAACTGACCTCTACCAGGCTTCCATCCTCCCATTTTGTAATCAGCCCCTACAGCGATAAAAATAACAATGTCCTTTAGGGAAGGAAATCTGCTGTCCTTACCTGGCCTACATGTGACTCCAGACCCACAGCAATGTGGTTGACTCTTAAGTGCCCTCTGAAATGGTCGAGCAAGCCACTCAGTTCAAGGGCAATTCGGGATGGGCAATAAATGCTGGCCTAGTCAGCGAGGCCCACATCCCACGAACGAATAAAAAAAGCTTGCATTTATATAGCACCTTTAATGTAGAGAAACACTCTAAAGTACTTCACAGGAGCGTCAGGAAACAAAATGTGACACAGAGCCACATGAAACATGAGGATAAGTGACTAAAAGCTTTGTTAAAGAGATAAGTTTTATGGAGTCTCTTAAAGGAGAAATGGTACAGAGATGAAAAGGCATAGGGAGTGAATTCCAGAGCTTAGGGCCTAGACAGCTGAAGACACTGCTAACAATGGTGGGACAATGAAAATCAGGGATGCTCAAGAGGCCAGAATTGGAAGAGGGTACAGATCCCAGATGGTTATAGGGCTGGAGGAGATTTACAGACTTAGGATGGCGGGGGGGGGGCGGCGAGGCCATGAAGGGATTTGAAAACAAGGATGAGAATTTTAAAATTGAAGCACTGCCAAACTGGGAGGCAATGTGGGTCAGCGAGCACCGGGTGATGGGTAAATAGAACTTGATGCAAATTAGGATACAAGCAACAGGGTTTCGGATGAGCACAAGTTTATGGAGGGTGGAAGGTGGGTGGCCAGGCAGAGCAGAGCATTGGAGTAGTGGAGTTCAGAGGTAGAAAAGGAATGAATGAGGGTTTGGTGAAGAGGATATGGTGTCGAAAGCTCAGCTCAGCTCAGAGTCAAATAGTTGTAAACGTGACACGATTAACGACCTCCCCCCCACCCCCGCTAACTCACCTGCCCAACTCCACCTTCATTATTCATCAACAACCAGGAACCTTAGCCTTTAGGGTCCATGTATGCTTCAGTTTCAGAGGTGGACCCCACATTACCTTCTGAATAACTGAAAGCCAGCTGCAAAAGCTATGACGGGGTTGGCAGGGCAGGTGCTGGGCAGGGGGTTGGTTTCTGGCTAATCCAGCCTTCGCAGCACAAAGACAGTCATGGTCATATAAGCATTAACAAGCTTTGATCCTCAAGCATCAAATGACAAGTCATCAAGAAATTACTGGCTTGATGGCCTCAGAAGCCTCATCACCCACAACAAGATAACTGAGTGCCAACAAAGAGTTATTAGAATTTGATCAGGAGTTTAGTGGTTGAAGCTGTGCATTTCCTATTACTCTAACAATGAATTCTAGTCAGTTATTTGGATGAATCAGCAGCCATCGCCAGTTTCTGGCACATTTGCCTTTTATAATTTATCGATAATTGCCCCATAAAATTATCTTCAGTTGCAATTTGTTTTAAGAAAAGTTTTCAAATTGATTGCAGAGAAGTTTATTTACCAACGTTTCAGATTTCAAGGTGCCCTTTTTTTTGCATTGGAGGCAGCAGCAGCTGCAGCTGATAAATCGGAGTTGGGAAGAATACGGACCTTCCACAGTGCATTCCGAAAGAAGCAAGGAGCGATGTCACAGGACAGCATGTAGGTGATTGGTTGATGAGTTTTACCATTTTTTGTCTCCAAACTAGGGCAGTGGTTTAAATAAGGACTGGGAAAGTATAAAGTACTGTATTAAATTTAGAGCTTAGCTAGTTAAACTAATTAATAAAATTTCAATCCAGTTAAGTACAACGGTAAGTGAATTATTCAGAGTATTGGCACAGAGTGGGACGACAGGCATTAATTAAAATTAAAAGTTTATACAAGGAAATAACAAGATTCTAAAATAGAGTAGATATATTTTAGATCATGATGGGCAGCTAATATCTGTTGCCTGCAATTCCTGCACCATTTGGGAACTTCAGGTCACTTCATGTGTCTTGGGGGACCACGGCTGGGGTTTTGTCTTGGCAACAGGGGTCTCGACCACCAAAAAAAGTGCTGGTGAAAGCAGAGGCGGTGGCTATTGCCAGTACTGGACTCACCTGATGCCCTGGAACCAGGCCACAGGTAAGTCACAGCCGAAGGGTTTTCGCATGGTGGGGGTCGCGGGGGAAGTGGGTGTAGCTGATCGGCAGCAACAGAAGTGGGGTGGCTCTCACTCCCCCTTCCCAATGCCGGGTCCCTCATTCAGGCACTAAGCGCCTTTTAATGACAGCCCCGCCCCACCCCACCTCTCCAGAGCCAGCAAGCAACTTGCAAGGGTTTTTTTGGTGTGCTACCCGTGCAGCAAAGGCCTGTCTGCTGCTGGACTAATTCGGGCGGTGGCGGGGTGAGATCCTTAATTGGGCCTTAATTGCTCACTTAAGGGCCTCAATTGACAGCAGGTCACAGGCCTTCCCACCCTGGACGTAATTTAGGTGGAGGTGGGGGGAAGGTGACGGGGCTTCCTCCCGCCACCATTCCGCACTATTATATGCTCTCCCTGCCTCCACAATCAATGTGGGGGAGAGCACAAAATAACCCCCCCCTCCCACCACCAGTGTAGGAAGTGTCTCCAGTGCTTGAGCTCGAGATCAGGATGTCCAAGCTTGAGGGGCAGCTGGAGTTACTGAGGAGCATCAGGGAGGATGAAAGTTTCCTGGATCGTTCCAGAAGATGGTCACTGCACATGCAATAAGACTTCAGGACAATAGATGGGTGGTCATCCAGAACAGTAGAAAGAGGCAGGAGTCTTTGGGGTTTGTGCCACTCTCAAACAGATACTTAGCATTGGTGACTCCTGGGAGTGACGACACCTTGAACGAGTGCAGTCCAGTGGCAGCAATGGGCAAGGGACTTTACAGGAGGGAACAGCAAAGAGTAGAAATTCAGTCGTTACAGGAGATTCCATAGTTAGGAGGACAGACAGACATTTCTGTAACTGTCATCATGAGTCCCGCGTGATGCGTTGCCTCCTTGAGGCCAGGGTAAAGGACATCACAGAGAGGGCACAGAATATTCTGCAGGGGGAAGTGACTGAGCTAGAAGTTATGGTACACGTTGGCACCAATGACATAGAGAGAGCAGGTATTGAGGCCCTTTGGTCAGATTTTCAGGAGCTAGGAAGGAAGTTAAAAAGTAGGACCTCAACATATTAATTTCTGGAATACTCCCAATGCCACATGCTAGTGAAAGCACAAACAGGAAGATAGGGAAGATCAATGTGTGGCTTGAGGCATGCTGCAGGAGGGAGGGCTTCAGATTCTTTGAACATTGGGACCAGTTCTGGAGCAGGAGGCACCTGTTCACAAGGGACGGGTTGCACCTCAACAGGACTGGGACCACTGCCCTCGTGGGGAGATTCACTAGTGTGGCTGGGGAGGGGCTTAAACTAAATTGGCAGGGGGATGGGCACCAGCATATAGAAGTAGAAAAGAGGAATAAGGTACACAAAATGGGAGTGTTGGATAGTACTATAGAAGCAGATACATTAGGGGCATTTAAGCGACTCTTGGATAGGTACATGGATGATAGTAGAATGAAGGGTAGGTAGTTAGTTTGATATTAGAGTTAAATGTTCTGCACAACATCGTGGGCCGAAGGGCCTGTACTGTGCTGTACTGTTCTATGTTCTAAGGAAGTACCATATTAGATAGGACCAGACTGAGAAGGACTACGAGGAATACAAAGACAGGTTTACAATGCATGTATGTGAATGCACTAAGTGTGGTGATAAGGTTGGCAAGCTACAAGTACAAATAGCCATGTGGGACTATGATGTGGCAATAATGGAAACATGGCTTAAAAATGGTAAGGACTGGGTGCTTAATATTTAAGGACACGATGTGTTTAGAAAAGACAGGGAAGGAAAAAGGGTGGTGGGGTGACAGTATTTATTAGGGAATATATTGTAACGTTGGAAAGAGAGGATGTCTTCGAGGGGACAAGGACAGAATCCATTTAGTTCGAGTTGAGAAGCAAAAGGGTACGTTCATGTTACTGGGGGTATTCGATAGATCTCCAAATAGTGTGAGAGAGATCTGTGCAAGAACTATAGAGTGGTGATAATTGAAAGATTTTATTTACCCAAATATTGATTGGAATGGTATTAGAGTGAAGGTAAGGAGGGGAAGGAATTTCTGAAATGTGTTGGGGAGAAATTCCTTGACCCGTGTGTTCCCGATCCATCTAGGAAGGAGGCATTACAATAAAAGCAAAATACTGCGGATGCTGGAAACCTGAAATAAAAACAGAAATGCTGGAAATCCTCAGCAGGTCCGGCAGCATCTGTGGAGAGAGAAGCTGTATTAACGTTTCAGGTCTGTGACCTTTCACCAGAACTGAGAGTGTTCTGATGAAAGGAAGGAGGCATTGCTGGATCTGGTGCTGGGGAATGAGGTGGACCAAGCATCTCTGGGGGAGCACTTGGGTAAGAGTGATCATCGTATCATAAGGTTTAGATTATTAATGGAGAAGAACTAGGGACAATCTAAAGTAGAACTTCTAAATTGGAAGAGGGCTAACATCAATGGGATGGGAGGGAATCTAGCCAGGGTAAAATGGAACCAAAGATTGACAGGAAAAATTGTAATGGAACAATGGGTTATCTTTAATGAGGAGATGTTTCAGGTATAGGCTAGGTACATTCCAAAAGAGGGTGAAAGGTAAAGGAACCAAAGTCAGGGCTCCTTGGTTGATAAGGGAGATAAAGAATATGATGAAACAAAGAAACAGCATGTACAATGCATGTCAGCTGAATTCTTCAAGCGAGAACCAGGCTAAATACAATATGATGAGAGGGGAAGTGAAGAGGAAAAATAAGACTGGCAAAGAGAGAATATGAGAATTGAATGACTGTTGAAATAAAACGGAACCCAAAAATCCTCTACCAGCATGTAAATAATAAGTGGGTAGTAAGAGGCAGGTGGGCACTATGAGGGAAAAAGAGAATGAAAAATGTGTAGTATAATGTACATAAGCTGTTACTGGGTAGATTATGTATATAGACCTTAAGCATCATCACAGGATGTGATGTCATGACTCTGTACCTTGTGCTGCTTGGAGTGTTCATGTAGGTACCCTAGTAAGAAGACCCCTGTAAATAGGAGGGCCAATCCAATTGGATAAAAAAATTGGCTTAAGGACAGAAAACAGAGAGCTGTGGTAAATGGTCGTTTTTCAGCCTCGAGAATGGTAGACAGTGGTACTCCCCAAGGATCAGTGCTGGGACCAGTGTTTTGTTTTATATATATAAATTACCTGGATCTTGGAATAAAGAGTAAAATTTCAATGTTTGCTGATGATACCAAACTTGGAATTGTGGCAGCCAGTGAGGATGATACCAATCGACTGCAACTGACATAGATAGGCTAGCAGAATGGGCAGACACATAACAGAGGGAATTTAATACAGACAAGTGTGAGGTTATGCATTTTGGCAGAAGGGATAGGTTGAGAGAATATAGACTTAATGGCACAATTCTAAAGAGTGTGCAGAAACAGAGGGACCGAGGGGTACATAGATTTTTGAAGGTGGCAGGACATATTGAGAGAGTGCTTAGTAAAGCATATGGGATCTTGGGCTTCATAAATAGAGGCATAGAGTACAAAAGCAGGGAAATTATGCTGAACCTCTATAAAGCTCTGGTTATGCCACAACTGGGGTATCGCATCCAGTTCTGGTCACCACACCTTAGGAAGAATGTGAAGGCTCTTGAGAGGGTGCAGAAGAGATTTACAAGAATGGTTCCAGGGATGGGGGACTTTAGTTACAAGGTTAGGTTGGAAAAGCTGAAGTTGTTCTCCTTAGAGCAAAGGAGATGGAAGAGAGATTTGATTGAGGTGTAAAAGATTGAGACGGGTTTAAATATGGAGACAAAGCAAAGCTGTGCCCATTAGTTGACCGTACAAGGATAGGGCGACACAGATTTAAGGTTTTGGGCAAATGATGGAGGGGGGATGTGAGGAAGTGGTAATGTCCTGGAACTTGCTCCCTTGGAGGGTGGGAGAAGCGGAGATGATCAATGATTTCAAAAGGAAATTGGATGGGTGCTTGAGAGAAATAAACCTGCAGGGCTAGGGGATAGAGCAGGGGAATGGGATTGACTGGACTGCTCTGCAGAGGTCTGGCTTGGACTCGATGGGCTGAATGGCCTCCTTCTCTGCTGTAATGACTCTATGACTAATGCCTGCGTTTTTTGGAAAAATTGGCCTGTGCTAAAATTGAAGGAATTTGCGGAGTTGGGTCGTGGTATTGTGTGATTGTTTGAAGTTTAACTCCAGCATGCTCACTTTTCCTGATTGCTGTCCAGTGATTCCTGCTTGATCAAATAGTCCAAGTAAAGACTGGACTAAGCTTGTCCAAAGTACCTGCCTGCACCCAAAGTGACTTTATGCATATTTTTTTTTTAATAGTCATGTGGTCAAAACTGGCATGACTGCATTTATTGCCCATCCCAAGTTGCCCTGAAAGGACGCTGGTGGCCATAGTAATACTTTATAAATGAGCTTGACCACGATAGGGCACTACAAGTCAACTACATAGTGTGGTACATGTACCATATCACAAATCAGTCCAATCAGATAGGGACAAGCTAGTTTTTAAAAATTCTTTAATGGGTTGTTACCCACCCCTAATTGCCCTTGACAACTTAGTGGCTTGCTAGGCTATTTCAGAGGGCATTTAAGAGTCAACCACATTGCTGTGTGTCTGGAGTCACACGTAGGCCGGACCAGGTGAGGAGAGCAGATTTCCTTCCCTAAAGGGCATTTGTGAATCAGACGGGTTTTTAGCTACAATCAATGATAGTTTCATGGCACTAATTAATGAATTGAATTGAACCTGTGTCCCCGGGGCCTTAGCCTGGGCCTCTGGATTACTAGTCCAGTGACATTACCACTACGCCCCCATATTCCTTTACTTGAAGGCCAATCATTTGCATTTATAAACCTCCATTGAGATGACGCATGACCCAAGGTGCTTCACAGAGAAGAAAAAAATGGATGCGAAGCAAAAGGCACGATTTTCAGAGGGCTAACCCCATTGGGTTTCTACAACAGAACTAGATTTTTTTCTCCTTGGTACTGGACCACACATCACCAGATTTATTAACTCTACAACTTGCCATTATCTGGGACCTCTGGGTAACTGGTCCAGTAACATTACCTTTTCAGTACCCTGCATGAAGAATAAATATTCTGCTGAGCTACGAGAGGCTGGCCGGTGCCCACAGACCTATACCACAAAATGAGATTCCTTAGGGAAGAGAGAGGACGTAATTGGCAGGAATAAAGCCTTCAGTTCTAAAATACACCATATGCTGAAAGGCTAGGGCACAATCCTGCTTTGGGTTCTCAGATACACAGCAATAAGACCTTTAGAAAGTAGTTGCTGCCATTTGGACTAACCTTTAAAAGCTTAACAGTGATAGCCTGTTTAATTTATTTGTCACTACTGAGTGTTCCGTGCACAATGCAATTCGTATTATGAATGTTCATTACTCATAATTGGCCTAATCTAAATAATACATTGTTGCCCTTTTCGGTTACGTTATCTCTCCGCATGCCACAGCCACTATGACTTGTTTTTATCCGGCTCTTCACAGTCATTAATCATTACTATAACAACTGTGTTTGTACTTTGCATGAGAACACATTTGAAAGACATCTTTTTAGTGTGGGTTGGTTACAACAGTAATCATTTCTTGAGTATTATTTTATTATTAATCTGTGTGATGAAGTGAGTTAAAAGCATCAAACTGGTTCATAACCTTGCTGCTAAACTACGTCCTGTTTGAATTTCCATTTGTAATCGCAAGCATTCCTTTTCCGGTTAACATTCATTATTCAACATGGTAAGGGGTTTCAATTTTGTTCTTTCAATGATGCGCTTTGCTTTGAAACCTGCTCCCAAGTCAGTGAGATGGAGGTTTCTTCCCTGCTCACTGAAGATGCTTACAGAGGTCAATTGGTCTGGCCACTCTCAACTCAAGTTTACAACATTCCCTCGATCCCTTTGCAGTCGTGGCCATAATTCCACACTAATTGACAATCATACTGGGTGAGAGAAAGTCTGCATGGATGGCTAGTGTGGGAATTGCAAACGTCACATGAAGGCGATAGAAGGAGGGGCTGGATTTTAAGAGCCAGCCGCTAATCTAAAACAATGGCGGCCCGCCCACGAGGGTCCACACGCCAAAGAGCTGCCGCGATCTCATGCGCAGCAACTTATTAAAATAGCCAGGGCCGCCCGCCTCCCCCTCCAATCACGCGGAGGGGGCGGGTTGTCCGTCCCCGGCAATGACGTCAGCTGCCTGTGTGCAGGTGCTGGCGCAATTTTTAAAGGGCAGCCAGCCCTGCTGGCCTGTTTGAATTTTTAAAGGAACCACCCCCCCAAAATTTATTATCCCACCTCCAATAATAATTACCTTAACTATTTCCCTTTCACCGCCCCCCCCCCCCGCCCCCCCGCAAACACTTACCTTTCAAATCTGACCTACCCCGCTCCAGACTGTACAAAGTTTGAAGCTCACTCCATTCCCACCATTCTCTATACCCATTACGTTTATTTAACCCCTTCCCCCCCAGAAAATAATAACTCCTCCCCCTCCCCACCAGTGTCACACCACCTTTGCCTGGACAGGGAATCGAAGGCGCGGGAGCGCTGGCCCTCCGTGCCGCAGGTTGCAGCAGGCCCTCAAGTATGCAGGTAAGTCTATTTAAATTTATGCTTTAAACTAAATAGTGGGGGGAGGGGGGTGGTGGGGGGAGAGTTCAGTTGTATGGAAAATTAGGAAGTCAAAGCTAAAGGAGAAGGTAGGAGTGCAGGTTAGTGATGAGTCTGATTGTTACCAGTAAATAAATGGTAGGGACAGACCATGTGAACGTCATACTGCACCAAGGAATTGTACAAGACTACGGAAATTTTGATAATAGAACAAACTTTAAAGGCTTTGTATCTGAATGCACGAAGCATTCAAAATAAAATTAATGAGTTAACTGCGCAAATAGAGACGAATGGGTATGATTTAGTGGCGATTACTGAGACGAGGTTGCACGGAAACCAGGTTTGGGAATTTAATATCCAAGGGTACTCAGTATTTCAGAAGGATAGGTAGGAAGGAAAAGGAGGTGGTGTAGCTTTGTTAGTAAAGGAAGAGATCAGTGCTGTAGTGAGAAATGATATCGGCACTGCAGATCAAGGTGTAGAATCAGTCTGGGTAGAAATAAGAAATAGCAAGGGAAAGAAGTCCCTGGCGGGAGTAATCTATAGGTCACCAAACAGTAGTTCCGCAGTGGGGCACAGTATAAACCAGGAAATACTGGGAGCTTGTAAGAAAGGTACGACAATAATCATGGGTGATTTTAATATGCATATAGACTGGATTAATCATGTTGGCAAGGGCAGCCTCGAGGGCGAGTTCATTGAATGTATTAGAGATTGTTTTTTGTAGCAATATGTTGTGGAACCAACCAGGGAGCAGACTATTCTCGATTTGGTATTGTGTAATGAGGTGGGATTAATTAATGATCTCATAGTTAAGGATCCTCTAGGGAAGAGTGATCATAGCATGCTAGGATTTCAAATTCAGTTTGAGGGTGAGAAACTGGAGTCCGAAACTAGCGTTCTGGAGTTAATCAAAGGTAATTACATAGGCATGAGGACAGATTTGGCCCTAGTGAACTGGACAGGAGGACTAAAAGGTAGGACAGTTGGTCAGCAGTGGCAGATGTTTAAGGAGATATTCAAATCCTCCCAACTAAAATATATTCCAGAGAGGAAGAAAGATTGTAAGAGGGGGAAAAAACATCCGTGGCTAAGCAAGGAAGTTAAGGATAACATAAAGACAAAAACTAAGGCAAACCAAATTGCAAAGGCCAGTGGCAGGCTGGAAGATTGGGAAACTTTTAAAGATCAAAAAAGGTTACTAAAAAAAAGTAATAAAAAGAGCAAGGGTAATTTATGAAAGAAAACTAGCACAAAATATAAAAACAGATAGTAAAAGCTTCTATAAGCATATAAAAAGGAAGAGAGTAGCTAAAGTAAATGTTGGTCCCTTGGAGGATGAGACTGGGGAGTTAATGGTGGGGAACACAGAAATGGCAGAGACACTAAATCAGTATTTTGCCTCAGTTTTCATGGTGGAGGATACTAGTACCACCCAATAGTTACAGGAAATGTAGAGGTTATAGGAAGGGAGGAACTTAAAACAATCATCATCAATAGGGAAAAAGTACTGAGCAAACTATTGGGATTGAAGGCAGACAAGTCCCCAGGGCCTGATGGCCTACATCCTGGGGTCTTAAAGGAGGTGGCAGCGGAGATAGTGGATCCATTGGTTATAATATTCCAAAATTCCCTGGATGCTGGAAAGGTTCCAGTGGATTGGAAAAATGCTAATGTAATGCCCTTATTCAAAAAAGGAGGGAGGTAGAAAGTAGGAAACGAGAGACCAGTTAGTTTAACATCTGTTGTTGGGAAATTGTTACAATCCATTATTAAGGACTAACAGGACATTTAGAAAGTCAAAATGTAATCCATCAGAGTCAGCATGGTTTTATGAAGGGTAAATCGTGTTTGACTAATTTGCTAGAGTTCTTCGAAGATGTAACAAGTAAATTGGATAATGGGGATCCTGTAGATGTAGTGAGGTCAGGGATATGGTTACAAGGACGCAAGAGGGCACTGGCAAGCAAGAACCTGGTTTAAAGTGTGTCTATTTCAACGCCAGGAGCATCCGGAATAAGGTGGGTGAGCTTGCAGCATGGGTTGGTACCTGGGATCTCGATGTAGTGGCCATTTCGGAGACATGGGTAGAGCAGGGGCAGGAATGGATGTTGCAGATTCCGGGATTTAGATGTTTCAGTAAGAACAGAGAAGATGGTAAAAGAGGGGGGGGTGTGGCATTGTTAATCAAGGAGAGTATTACAGCGACAGAAAGGACGTTTGAGGACTCGGCTACTGAGGTAGTATGGGCTGAGGTTAGAAACAGGAGAGGTGAGGTTACCCTGTTGGGAGTCTTTTATAGACCTCCGAATAGTTCCAGAGATGTAGAGGAAAGGATAGCGAAGATGATTCTCGACAGGGGTGAGAGTAACAGGGTAGTTGTTATGGGGGACTTTAACTTTCCAAATATCGACTGGATCAGGAATAAAAGAATGACTAGAGTTAGATTAGGGCCAATCAAGGATAGTAGTGGGAAGTTGTGTGTGGAATCAGAGGAGATAGGGGAAGTGTTAAATGAATATTTTGCGTCAGTAGAGAAAGAAAATGTTGTTGAGAATACTGAGATTCAGGCTACGAGGCTAGATGGGATTGAGGTTCACAAGGAGGAGGTGTTAGCAATTTTGGAAAGTGTGAAAATAGATAAGTCCCCTGGGCCAGATGGGATTTATCCTAGGATTCTCTGGGAAGCTAGGGAGGAGATTGCAGAGCCTTTGTCCTTGATCTTTATGTCGTCATTGTCGACAGGAATAGTGCCGGAAGACTGGAGGATTGCAAATGTTGTCCCCTTGTTCAAGAAGGGGAGTAGAGACAGCCCTGGTAATTATAGACCTGTGAGCCTTACTTCGGTTGTGGGTAAAATGTTGGAAAAGGTTATAAGAGACAGGATTTATAATCATCTTGAAAAGAATAAGTACATTAGAGATAGTCAGCACGGTTTTGTGAAGGGTAGGTCGTGCCTCACAAACCTTATTGAGTTTTTCGAGAAGGTGACCAAACAGGTGGATGAGGGTAAAGCAGTGGATGTGGTGTATATCGATTTCAGTAAGGCGTTTGATAAGGTTCCCCACGGTAGGCTATTGCAGAAAATACGGAAGTATGGGGTTGAAGGTGATTTAGAGCTTTGGATCAGAAATTGGCTAGCTGAAAGAAGACAGAGGGTGGTGGTTGATGGCAAATGTTCATCCTGGAGTTTAGTTACTAGTGGTGTACCGCAAGGATCTGTTTTGGGGCCACTGCTGTTTGTCATTTTTATAAATGACCTGGAAGAGGGTGTAGAAGGGTGGGTTAGTAAATTTGCAGATGACACTAAGGTCGGTGGAGTTGTGGATAGTGCCGAAGGATGTTGTCGGGTACAGAGAGACATAGATAGGCTGCAGAGCTGGGCTGAGAGATGGCAAATGGAGTTTAATGCGGAAAAGTGTGAGGTGATTCACTTTGGAAGGAGTAACAGGAATGCAGAGTACTGGGCTAATGGGAGGATTCTTGGTACTGTAGATGAACAGAGAGATCTTGGTGTCCAGGTGCATAAATCCCTGAAGGTTGCTAACCAGGTTAATAGGGCTGTTAAGAAGGCATATGGTGTGTTAGCTTTTATTAGTAGGGGGGTCGAGTTTCGGAGCCACGAGGTCATGCTGCAGCTGTACAAAACTCTGGTGAGACCGCACCTGGAGTATTGCGTGCAGTTCTGGTCACCGCATTATAGGAAGGATGTGGAAGCTATGGAAAGGGTGCAGAGGAGATTTACTAGGATGTTGCCTGGTATGGAGGGAAGGTCTTACGAGGAAAGGCTGAGGGACTTGAGGTTGTTTTCGTTGGAGAGAAGGAGGAGGAGAGGTGACTTAATAGAGACATATAAGATAATCAGAGGGTTAGATAGGATGGATAGTGAGCGTCTTTTTCCTCGGATGGTGATGGCAAACACGAGGGGACATAGCTTCAAGTTGAGGGGTGATAGATATCGGACAGATGTGAGAGGTAGTTTCTTTACTCAGAGAGTAGTAAGGGCGTGGAACGCCCTGCCTGCAGCAGTAGTAGATTCGCCAACTTTAAGGGCATTTAAGTGGACATTGGATAGACACATGGATGAAAATGGAATAGTGTAGGTCAGATGGTTTCACAGGTCGGCGCAACATCGAGGGCCGAAGGGCCTGTACTGCGCTGTAATGTTCTAAATTCTAAATTCCAGAAGGCATTTGATAAGGTGCTGTACAAAAGGTTAATACACAAGGTAAGATCACATGGGGTTAGGGGCAATTTATTAGCTTGGATAGAGGATTGGCTAACCAACAGAAAACAGAGAGTCAGAATAAATGGGTCCTTTTCTGGTTGGCAAGATGTAACTAGTGGGGTGCCACAGGGTTCGGGTCTCGGGCCCCAATTATTTGCAATCTATATAAATGACTTGGATGCAAGGATAAAAGGTACTATAGCCAAATATGCAGATGACACTAAAATAGGTAGGGTAGTAAGTTGCAATAAAGAAATAAGAAATTTACAAATGGATATGGATAGGTTGGGTGAATGGGCCAAAATTTGGCAGATGGAGTTTAACGTGGATAAGTGTGAGGTTATCCATTTTGGTCGGAAGAATAGAAAGGCGAATTATTATTTAAATGGAGAGAAACTTCAGAGTTCTTCAGTGCAGAGGGATCTGAGTATCCTCGTGCATGAATCACAGAAAACTAGTACGCAGGTGCAACAGGTAATAAGGAAGGCAAATGGAATTTTTGCAATTATTGCTAAAGGAATAGAGTAGGAAGATGTTGCTGCAACTGTACAAGGTATTAATGAGACCGCATTTGGAGTGTTGCGTGCAGTTTTGGTCCCCTTACTTGAGGAGGGATGTAGTTGCATTGGATGCAGTTCAGAGGAGGTTCACGAGATTGATTCCAGAGATGAGGGGTTTGTCTTATGAAGATAGATTGAGCACTTTAGGCCTTTACTCTCTAGAGTTTAGAAGAATGAGAGGAGATCTAATTGAGATATATAAGATGATTAAGGGGGTTGACAAAGTAGACGTAGAGAGGATGTTTCCTCTGCTGGGGCAATCTAGAACAAGAGGTCATAATTTTAGAATAAGGGGTAGCAGATTTAAAACAGAGATGAGGAGAAATTACTTCTCTCAAAGGGTCATGAGTCTGTGGAATTCACTACCCCAGAGTGCAGTGGGAGCCGGGACATTGAGTAAATTTAAGGAGGAGATAGACAGATTTTTAATTAGTAAATTGTTGAAGGATTATGGAGAACGGGCAGGAAAGTGGAGTTGAGGCAGAGATGAGATCAGCCATGATCATGTTGAATGGCGGAGCAGGCTCGAATTGCCCCCTCCTGCTCCTAGTTCTTATGTTCTTTTGTAATTAATTTGAATACTGTAATTGAGGTCCTGTCACCCAGTGGCAGGTGGGGGGGGGGGCGCTGCCACCGGCGGGATCGGGCCGGCCCCTCTTGACGTCGAGCTCCATGGTGGACCGCTGCTGGCCCCATCTTTCAGCACCACCCCCCACCCCTGGTCATGCAGCCTGACGTTGAGGGTTTGGTAAAATCCAGCATGATATCTTTTGAGCTTGTGATTCAGGTACATTGATGAGAAGTGAACCAGTGATACAGAGTTTCATGTCTGATTACCGCATTTGACGAGAGCTGGTAATGTCAGGGGGTGGGGGAAGAGAGAAGGAAATTGGAGGCGTAAAAACTCTGTGGCCAGAAGTTTCCGATTTGTGCCCAACCTGCCATCTGGGCACAAATTACGCTCAAAATCGTGCAAGTTTTCAGAAATACATCCCCCCCGACCCCCAGATCGGGCAGACTTTTAGAATGCAACTATTTTAAAAAATTTGCATTAATAAAATTTCTGGACAGATTAAGAGTGGTGACTTGGTGCAGTTTGATAAATAGAGCTGAAAATAGGTTTACCACTAAAATAGTAAGAACTTTTACTCACAGCGCCAATCCACTACTTGTGATGTTAAATCACTGAAAATGGCTTGAAAAACTTTTGAAACATTCACTAGTTGATTGGTATATAGTGGTCTTAGTAGATTAATAAAGAAAGCTTTTAAGCATCCTTATTAGCGTACTTGCACCTACAAAAATAAAGCTTAAAATTCACAGCCTCCTCAAAGGCAATGGTTGGAGCTGCAACTGCAGGGAGCAGATTTCCCACCCATGCACAGTTGCGCACTGCCTGTGACATCAAAACTAGCAAGGTCCTAGGCAGCTGCCTGCATTAAAGATAATGCCAGTCTTCGCGAATTACAGTGGATGATGTTGGAACATATGTTGTGATATTGTTAAACGCTGCCCTAGCGTTATTAGGTCCTTTGGTGAATGTTGCAGCTAACTGCCTGCTTCCTGCCTTGTTCTTGGTGAGATCCACCTCCTCAGACTAGGGTTGCCATGCCTCCAGTATAAACACCCTGTGCAACATTCACCCGCCACTCACAACTACCTCAAGAGAAAATCTCCCCCATATGGACTATAATGTGTCGATAAACACTGATTACTGAGCAAACCAACAGTAGGAAGCAGTCCAAGGGTGCAGGGCAACGGAGATCTTCCAAAACTGATTCTGATGTTCTGAAGGTTCTATAAATACAGGAGCGGTGGAAAGAACTCTCCCCCCCCCCACCCCCCCAAATCCACGACACTCAGTGACTGGGAACTTTGTGCATTGACCTGCGATCACCACCCAACTGCCCTCACCCCGCCCCTGCAAGCCTGCCTACAAGTCAACTTGCGCATGTGCGCACTGTTACTGACATCAGTGGACACCTGAAGGGCGCCTTCTGATGACATCATCAATTGGGAAAACTGTGCACGGATGGGCAGGCACGACATGGAACTTATGCGCCTGCGCAGAGGACTTTTCCAAAATCCGGCTTCAGTAATTACAATGTTAGTGGAAACACACAAAAGTGACTAATTCGATCTTGGGGGCGGGGGGGGGGGGGGGGGGGGGAGGGGAATGTGGGTATGGCCAATTTTTGTGGGCAGGGCCAGCTTTCATGATGTTGAGAGGATGTTTCCCCTTGTGGGAGAGACTAAAACTCAGGGGCACAGTTTAAAAATAAGGGGTCTCCCAATTAAGACAGAGATGAGGATGAATTTCTTCTCGCAGAGGGTCGTGAGTCTGTGGAACTCTCTTCCCCGGAGAGCGGTGGAGGCAGGGTCATTGAATATTTTTAAGGCAGAGGTGGACAGATTCTTGACAAACAAGGAAGTCATAGGGTGTCGGGGGTAGACAGGAAAGTGGAGTTGAGTCCACAAACAGATCAGCTATGATCTTATAGAATGCTCTTAGTTCCTATGTTCGTATATTCTTATGTTTTGTAAACAATTGCAAAATTATTGCAAAAGATTGTGGAATCTGAATTTGCGCTGGACCAAATCTGCGCTTGAAATTCCTCAATCTTTTGTGCTGGTTTGTCCAATTCCAGGCGAATTGTCGTGTAAAAACCCATGCAACCCAGTGGATGCTCCAGGCCTCTGTAAAACACTATGTCATAATCTTCAACACGCTATACATAATTAAACTATGATCTAAGCACTATATATAAGCAAGCACATTGCACATCATTAATCAAGTACAAACTGTGTTGGATTACTTTCCTTTTGTACCAAAGTTAGTGCACGGATTTTTTCTTGTCCTTGCAGCAGACACAAGGGTTTGAATTCAGTGGATGGCTTGCTGGAAAATCATGGGTGCTTTGCCTGAGAGTTTCCACCCTTTAATGTCAAAGGACTGAAACTCACCAGAGGAAAAAGAAATCCGAATTTTCTGGACAGTTCATCTCCTGGGTACAAGGGCCCACTGGAAAAATATAGTAAAATATTCTCTCCAGAGATATGTGAATGTTATTATTGCTATTGATGCTTAATATGTTTGTATTAAATTTCCCTTTCCGTAATAACCCAGTTAAAATAATTCTGCACTACATGTACATACATGGTACATTAAATATCACAGGCTTATTCCTACTGTGCTGTCTCCAAGGTTATTATACAGATTTCAAAATTACCCTGGCGAAAGTGCAAACATTAAAAAAAATTAATACCTGGTGTCCCTCAGGTTGAGTTGAGTAATTTGGTCTTCAAGAACTTTAACCATTTTCTTACTAATAGGCAAGTGTCAAAAAGTAAGTTTACAAACCTCACAACTGAGGGACGGACAAAAAAGGCTGCAGAAGATATACAAAATGAAAGGGAGATGGGAGTGCAAAATATAAAGAAACGAGGGTGTGAAAGAGAGAAAGAAGCTGGCAGCTACTGGGAATGTCACCGTAAGAAATGAAAGGTGCAAAATTACTTCTGAAACTGCTGCCATGAAACAAGGCTTTGCAGAAACATTATAGTTTCACTCTTTGTAGATGCAACAGAATACAAAAATGCTGTATTGTGACAAAGACTTGATACTGCCTCTCTAATTTCCCAGTTTGATTTCTTTTTATTGAGAAATCTATATGCAGGTTTGAAGAATTCAGTTCCCAATACGCTGATCACCAACAAGAGAGAGAAGACAAGGCATTTTGGGAAACAGGCAGAAAGAGAGAGAGGGAGACAATAGTTTTTAAAAAAAATTCTTTCAAGTGATGTGGGCGTCACTGGCATGGCCGGCATTTGTTGCCCATCCCTAATTGCCCTTGACAGCTGAATGGCTTGCTAGGCCATTTCAGAGGGCAGTTAAGAGTCAAGCACATTACTGTGGGTGTGAAGTCACATGTAGGCTAAACTAGGTAAGGACAGCAGATTTCCTTCCCTGAAGGGCATTAGTGAACTAGACGGGTTTTTACAACAATCGATGATAGTTTCATGTCACCATTATTGAGAGCAGTTTGCAATTCTACATTTTTATTAATTCATTGAATTTAAATTCCACCAGCTGCCGTGGTGGGATTTGAACCGTGTACCCCAGGGCATTAGCCTGGGCCTCTGGATTACTCATAACCACTATGCCATGTGGAATGGAGGCAGAGAAAGTAAAAAGGGAAATAGTCGGGCAATATTCTCAGGACAATGCAAGTTCCTTGTGGAACTTAGCCTCCGGGAGAAGAGGTCTTGTCAAGATGATCTGAGAAGATTTATCACCCATGGTATCAACGACGGGCAACTGTGTTTTGACAGGTTCCCCCAATTAGACAGTCTGGCTTATGTTCTTGACCGTTTCTCATTACAAACATTTTTTAGCTGTAAAGTTCTTTGGGTCATTCTGAAGGAGCTGTATAAATGCAAGTCTTTTGTCCATTCCAGCAACATTAGTAATGGTCAATAATACTAGCTCATGTGACATTTTTTGTTAACAGTCTACTTCATGCCTTTTTAAAAATTCATTCTCAGGATGTGGACATTGCTGGCAAGGCCAGCATTCAGTGCCCATCCTTAGTTGCCCCTGAGAAGCTGCTGCTGAGCCGCCAAATTCAACTACTGCATTGTAGCAGTTTTGATACAACTGCGAGGCTTGCGAGGCTACTTCAAAGGGAGGTTAAGAGCTAATCACGTTAGTGTGGGACTGGAGTCACATATAGAGGCCCAGACTGCGTAAGGATAGCAGGCGTCATTCCCTGAAAGAATATCAGTGAACCAGTCTGGTTTTTACAGCAATCCATAATTTCATACTCAATTTTATTGATAACCAGCTTTTCATTTTCAGATATTTTTAGACTGAACTCAAATTCTCAAGCGGATATAATGGGATAAAATTTGCATTGGATTCCTAGTTGAAGCCTCTATATTACTCGTCCAGTAGTATAACCACCACACTACCATACCTTATGTTGCTGTTATTCATCAGTAATATATAATAACAGCATTATTCCTGAATAACATACACTGTGCTATATCCCGTTAATTTATGCAATGTGTGTACTCCATGTACAATTTGGCAGAGGTCACAAGGTAGCGAACAAGAGTGGGAGCTTCTGTTGATTTTCCCCAGGCAAGCTTAGGAGCACTGAGGCTATCTGTAGCACCCAGCCCGACCTCAAGGTCATTGAAACTCAAGAAATTCATTGAACTTGGCACTGAAGCTGGGATTATACAGCTTGCTGAGTACTGTATACTACAAGAAAAGAAACACTTGCATTTCTATAGTATCTTTCACAACTGCAGGACATCCCAAAACACTTTACAGCGAATGAACTACTTTTGAAGCATATTCACTGCTGTAATGTAGGTGTTAAGACCAAGGTGGGAGGAGTGCACTGTCTTTTCTAGTTCCACTTCTCCACAGGTCACAACATATATTTAAATCTTTACCCAGTTACCGATACAGTCAATCATATACTCTACTCTTTATCCCAGAATAAAATACACCAACCAGGTTTCTTTAGTAAATAACAAAATTATCAGTTTATGACTTATCCAGTAACAAAGCAAAGTATTAACACACAGATTAAAATATGAAAGTTCCCTTTTTACCTTAGTCCCTCTCTCTCTCACACACACACACAATGAAACTGAAAATTAAAGAGATTTTCTCTGCAGAGCTCTTTTACAAAAAAAAACAAAAAGGAGAATACTTTGGCCAAATACTTGCTAATTTTTGAAGAAAAAAAGAGAAGATATGGAAGGATGTCAGTTGTCCGGGTATATGGAGATGGGCCACTGGGGTGTTTTCTGGAGCAATTCATTTTGGAGATGTCGAGAAGTAGTCTGGTAGACATTCCAGGAGAATTGTGGCATCAGGAGTTTCAGTTATCCCACTCTGGAGTCACAGGTTTTTCAAAGAGGTGGAGAAAGAAGAACTGACAGACTGGATTTCTCCGGGTCTCTTAGAGAGGTGCAGGAAAGATGAGCTGGGTGTTTCTCCCCTTGGCTGTTGGTTGTCCTGAGGGAGAGACCTGCAGTTTGTGGCAAAGCCTTCCACAGCACCAGAGGAAAGCGAGATGTCACAGGGGAGCTGCAGGCCTAGACCCTCGCTTCATCTATGCTGACCTGGATCTAATACTGGAGGCCTTGAGGGAGAGGAGGGAGTAACTTTTCATGGAGGGTGGCAGGAGGCCACCTTGTTGTGCAGCAGGGGCACCTCTCTGTTCAGTGTCATCTCCCTCCACTTCCTCTTCCTTCTCCTCTCTCACCTCCTGCTCCTCCCCTGATAAGCTGTCTCCTTCCAGGGCCTCAGTGTCCTCAAGGTCCACACCTCTCTGAAGGACCATGTAATGGAGAGTGCAGCAGACCACCACAATGACTAAGGCCCTTGCAGGAAGGTATTGAAGGGCACCAGAATCGCATCTTCAGAAGCCCGACGGCTTGCTTGATGGTTATCCTAGTTAGCAGGTGGCATTGGTTGTATCACCTCTGGGGCGAGTAGCCATGTCTTTAACGGACATCACTTGTCCCATCCTTCCATGCACTTTAGGGGTTGGAAGATCTGAGGCAGCCTGGACTGGCAGAGGATGAAGGAGTCACGGCAGATGCCAGGAAAGTGAGCACATGCATGGAAGAAACTCTTGTTGTGGTCACAGACCAGTTGAACATTGAGGGAGTGGAAGCCCTTCCTGTTGATGAATCTCACTGGCTGGCCACTCAGTGCCTTGATGGCCACATGGTGTATTCGTTGATGCCCTGCACCTGGGGGAAATCCAGCAATGGAGGCAAAACCCAATGCCCCATGTACCTGTGAGGCCGTGTCTGTTGTTAAATGAATATGCTATCCAGCTGTAGCAAAGAGAGCATCATTGATCAGGAAGATGCAGTAGTGTGCAGCCATTTTCGAGATGCCATTAAAGACAGCAGCTGATCCTTGGAAGGAGCCAGAAACGAAGAAATTCAAGGCCACAGTGACTTTTATAGCCACTGGCATGGTGACCAGTGCTGCATGGTGCCAGGTCCTTGGTGTCGAGGTAACAGATCTCTGTGACCATCTGCCTGGAGAGTCACAGTCTCCCATGGCACTGGGTCATCTTCAGGTAGCTCCATCTTCAACAGCAGATCCTGTATTGAGGGTTTGGCCTCCATTGCCTTCCTGCCCCTCTTTCATCTCCCGTATCCTCCTGATATCTGGTTTCTGCCCTTCATGTCACGGGTGTTGCCCCTCATCACCATGGGGCCCACAATCTGACAGTTGGCCACTCAAATTTCCTTAACAGCCTTGCCCATGTTTTTTTCACCTGCGAAGTCAGGAGGGTGCCAACCACGTTCTAAGCCCAGGTGCTGAGTGCCCACTCTCCCTGCCACCTGTGTAGCACCAAGCACACCCCCTTACCAAGTACCCAGTCCCCCTTTGCCCCACTGACCCTCTTATGGGGCCGCGGTGATGCCCTGGGGCAGCCATGTCTGTCTCACCGCTCTGTACTCATCCCACTTCAGTTGCTCAGTTTTTGAAGGTGCGGATAACCTGCACGTCCCAAATTTAAACCTTGACAAGCCCTTAATGAAGGATTCCTGTTCCGCCCTCCCCCTGCCCCAGTGATTACTGCTGCTGCCAGGAACGACATCTTGAAACTGACAATGCCCGTTGCCGGTATTTTCAGGGCCCCTCCCACCTGACTTTGAGGGACTTGGAAAATTCAGCCTATGGACACTCCTGAATCTCCAGGCCAAGATCTCACAAACACGAATGAGGTAATGACCAGATAATCTGGGGGGTTTTTGTTAGTGAGGTTGGGTGATGCTAGAGAGAACTCCCTTGTTCTTCTTCGAAATAGTGACCATGGGATCTTTTACATATACCTGAGAGAGCAGATGGGCTCTTGATTTAATATCTCATCCAAAACTCAACACCTCCCTCTGCACTGCACTGCATAACCCACTAAGTCACGCAACAATGTCCCATTTAGAAGCACTGATCGAAAATGGTCCAGCTTGTTGGCTTTTTTGTTAAGTGTACCATGATAGAGACCAGAACTGCATTATTCAGTCAAGAGACACATTGAGCACAAGTGATAAACAATTTCACTATCATTCAACAACCTCTGAAGAAGGTGGTTTTTCTTGCTAGAAAAGATTCATTTCTGTTTGATAGACCTGTATTAGAAGTCCATATTCAAGCTCCCTCAGTGGGTAAGCAAATGCTACAGATCAGCAAGATCCCAGGTTCAGTCTACAGTTGGTGCTGAGTTAATTGATCTGAGCCAGGGCGGTCCTAGGGATACTACAAATGCCCTCAATACTCTTGGAATCGAGAGAGAGAAGAAACCAGGCGGGATTTTGATTCCTGATGATCATTGGTCCCTGCTGGGAACTTGTGCAAGCCGTACGAGAGCAGGAGATGTCTCATCTGTGACATCTCTTGTGGTCAAACAGCATGTCTGAGCTCACACGAGATGGGCAACTACTTGGGCAGGGTGCCTAAGAGCACCATGCCCTCATGGAACTGTACCCCAAAGAGGGTCCACACCTTCAAGAGAGGAAGGGAGAAAAGGTGGAAAGAAATATTGGATGGTGGGGTGCAGTGGGGGGGGGGGGGGGGTGTGGGGGGGGCCGGTGAGGAGGAGGGTAGTACAGTGTTAACCGGGAACCAGTAAGATAAAAGCTACTTCAGATTTGACTGTAACGGGTTAAAATTATTAGCTACAGATATATTTGCAAGAAATTTCATCTGTAACAAGGAAAAGTGAGATACAAATAGTGACATTGGTGCCCAACAGTTGTGCTGTTGTATTGATATGTGTTTGTCATTGAAGCGAGGGTTTTCTTTGTAGAAATGAAGAGTATAATGATTTTTCTTTCCTGAGTACATACTCTAACCAACTGTGGCAAAAATATAACTCCTCAAGGCTTTCAGAGCTGTATCTGAAGTGGTGCAACAGGAGGCTAAATGCTTCACATTTTCCAAACCAAGATCATGGATAATTTGTGAGGTTTTTTTGAAAAAACAAAAATATCCTACAATTTTTGATACAGCCCTCACTGTGGCATTAAAGAGAAACTTTATGAATGAATGTCATCCCAGCACCAGTTCGAGCTCTCCCCTGACTTGAGCACAAAAATCTAGGCTAAGACTCCCAGTGCCAGTACCGAAGGAGCACTGCACTGCTGGAGGAGCCGTCTTTCGGATGAGACATTAAACCAAGGCCCCCTCTGGCCCCTCAGATGACAAGAAAGATCCCATGGTGCTATTTCGAAGAAGAGCTAGGGAGCTCTCCCCGGTGTCCTGGCCAATAGTTATCCATCAAACAACATCACAAAAACAGATTATCTGGTCATTATCACATTGCTGTTTGTGGGAGCTTGCTGTGTACAAATTGGCTGCTGTGTTTCCTACATTACAACAGTGACTACACTTTAAAAGTACTTCATTGGCTGTAAAGCGCTTGGTCATAAAAGGTCCTGGATATGTAGGTCTTTCCATCTTTTTATTGGTTGGCGAGATTTTAACTGAAAAAAGTACCACAATTATATTCAACTATAAAATAGGGCAATTACATAACAGAATGTACAGCACAGACACAGGCTATCCAGCCAAACTAGTCCATACTTGTGTTTATGCTCCATATGGGCCTCGTCTCACTCTTCTTCATCTAACCCTATCAGCATCACCTTCTATTTCTTTCCCCATTCATGTGTTTATCTAGCGTCCCCTTAGATGCATCTATGCTCCTGCATCTGATCAAGACTGCCACGTTTGCACTCTGATGTTTCTCAGTCACTTGTTGAAACTGTTTTACCTTTTCAAAATGATTGGTTGCAGGTTCGCTGGGAGCATCCATTTTGAGTCTAATTCATGATTCCTCCATGATTTTCCACAACTCACTGGTTGGATGATCATCTTGAACACAGTATCAATTTAACGGAGTTAATTTTAATTATTTGTAGCGGTTAATAGTCAAAATGCTGGGTTCATTCCACCAGGGCTAAGAACCTGCATAGAACCACAGAATGACACAGCACAGAGGGAGGTCCCTTCAGTCCATCGTACCTGTGCTAGCTCTTGGGTAGAGATATCCAATTAATCCCACTCTCTTGCTCTTTCCTCAGAATCCTGTAAATCTGTTCCCTTCAAGTACATATCCAATTCTCTTTTAAAGGTGACTATTGAATCTACTTCCACCACCCATCCAGGCCGTGCACACCAGATCACAATAACTTGCTGCATCAAAAAATGTTTCCTCACGCCATCTCTGGTTCTTCTGCCAATCACCGCAATTCTCTGTCCTCTGGGTACGAACCCTTTTGCCACTGGGAACGGCTTCTCCTTATTTTTTCTATCAAAACTCTTCATGATTCTAAACACCTCTTTTAAATCTCTTAATCGTCTCAACTCTAAGGTGAGCAATCCCAGCTTCTCCCTTATCTCCACATAAATGAAATTGGATGAACTGGGATGATGGAAACTGCACGTCTCCCTCTTGTCTATCCTGTATTATTTTCATATACCAATTGGCAAGAATGTGGCACTTAAAAACCTATAACCTGTAACCTATAAAGTTCTAACAGGACTTGACAGGATAGATGCAGGAAGGATGTTCCCAATGGTGGGGGAGTCCAGAACCAGGGGTCATAGTCTAAGGATATGGGGTAAACCATTGAGGACTGAGATGAGGAGAAATTTCTTCACCCAGAGAGTGGTGAGCCTGCGGAATTCGCTACCGCAGAAAGCAGTTGAGGCCAAAACATTGTATGTTTTCAAGAAGGAGTTAGATATAGCTCTGGAGTCTAAAGGGATCAAAGGGTATGGGGCGAAAGCGGGAACAGGCTACTGAGTTGGATGATTAGCCATGATCATAATGAATGGCGGAGCAGGCTCGAAGGGCTGAATGGCCTACTCCTGCTCCTATTTTCTATGTTTCCATGTTTCTATGTTAATTTTCAGAAACCAGTCAACTTTGCCATATCCAGCATTAACTGTAAGAAAGGCCATTGGGCATCTACTACTTCTGCCCAAGGATGAACATGCCATTATAATGATATGCAAATTACACAGTGATATCCTCCAACGTGCCTTAGCAACAGTGGGTGTAAGAAATACCTGCATATCTCTGGCTTCTAGTGACACTATAGGCAGCAGAAGAGAGACTTAAATTTTAATTTTGTTCGTGGGGAGATGGATTCAACACCCAAACCCCCGATTTGTAAAGGTAAAAGATTGTGCTCTCTTTGGCTGCTCTGAGGACCACTGGTCTCGCTACACTTTCAAGATATGCTATGGGAACTCTTCACAACCTCCCCGCCCAAGCGCTTCCCCGCCCCCGCTGATATCACTCCTCCCCATCTCACATGGAATGCTTGACTAAGACTGCCTGATCCCAGAAAACTAGCCTGAGATCAATAGCACATCCTTCTTGTAACAAGAAGCTTTTTATGTTGTCTTATGCAGCATAAATGAGATGCATGGGGTTCAGTTGATTGAAGATCTCAAACAGGTTTATTAAACAGCTACTTGAAGGAAAATCAGTGGAAAAACAGTGGGAGGTATTCAAAAGCAAGATTCTACGGGCACGGTGTAGACATATCCCCACCAAGAAAAAGGGTGGTACTGAAACATCTAGAACCCACTGGTTATCTTGAAGCATATAGGGTAAGATAAAGCAGAAAAAGAAAGCTTATGACAGTCACAAAAAACTTAATACTTTAGAAAGCCTTGAGGAGTATAGAAAGTGCAGGGGTGAAGTAAAAAAGGAAATTAGGAAAGCAAAGAGAGGACATGAAAAAATATTGGCAAGTAAAATCAAGGAAAACCCAAAGATATTTTATGAGTACATTAAGAGTAAGAGGATAACTAAGGAAAGGGTAGGGCCCATCAGAGATGTACAAGGGAACTTATGCGTGGATGCAGTAGATGTGGGCAGGGTTCTTATTGAGTACTTTGTCTCTGTCTTCACAAAGGAGAGGGATAATGCAGACACTGTAGTTAAAGAGGAGGAGTGTGAAATATAAGATATGATAAGCATAATGAGAGAGGAAGTACTAGAGGGTCTGACAACCTTGAAAGTGGATAAATCACCAAGGCCAAATGGATTGTATCCCAGGCTGTTAAAGGAAATACCGGATGCTCTGAGGATAATTTTCAAATCCTCACTAGATACAGGCGAGGTACCAGAGGATTGGAGGTCTGCGAACATTGCACCATTGTTTAAAAAGGGTGCAAGGGATAGGCCAAATAATTATAGGTCAGTCAGTCTGACCTCAGTAGTGGGCAAATTATTAGAATCAATTTTGAGAGCTAGGATAAACTGTCACTTAGAAAGGCACAGATTAATCAGGATAGACAGCATGTATTTGTTAAGGGAAGGTCGTGTCTTACTAACTTAATTGAATTCTTTGAGGAAGTAACAAAAAGGATTGATGAGGGTAGTGCAGTGGATGTTGTCTACATGGATTTTAGTAAGACATTTGACAAGGTCCCACTTGGTCAGAAAAGTAAAAGCCTATGGGATTCAGGGGAATGTGGCAAGTTGGATCCAAAATTGGCTCAGTAACAGGAAACAAAGGGTAATGGTCGACGGATGTTTTTGCGAATGGAAAGCGGTTTCCAGTGGCGTTTCACAGGGCTCAGTGTTGGGTCCCTTGCTGTTTGTGGTGTATATTAATGATTTGGACTTAAATGTGGGAGGCATGATTGGGAATTTTGCAGATGACACAAAAATTGGCCGTGTAGTCAATAGCAAAGAGGCTAGCTGTAGACTCCAAAATGATATCAATGGTTTGGTTGAGTGGGCAGAAAAGTGGCATTTGGAATTCAATTCAGAGAAGTGAGGTAATGCATTTGGGAGGGCAAACAAAGCAAGGGAATACACAATAAACGGAAGGATATTGAGACAGGAGAAGGAGAAGTAGAGTGCATATCCAGAGGTCCCTGAAGGCAACGGGATAGGTAGATAAAGTGATGAAGAAGGCATATGGAATGCTTTCCTTTATTGGCCGAGGTATAGAATACAAAAGCAGGGATGTAATGCTGAAGCTGTATAAAATTCTGGTTCGGCCACAGCTGGATATTGCGTATAGTTCTGATCGCCACATTACAGGAAGGACATAATTGCTCTGGAGAGAGTACAGAGGAGATTTGCCAGGGCTTGAAAATTACAGCTATGAGGAAAGATTGGATAGGTTAGGGTTGTTATCTTTAGAGCAGAGGAGGCTGAGTGGTGACTTAATTGAGGTGTACAAAATTATGAGGGGCCTAGATAGAGTAGACAGGAAGGACCTGTTTCCCCTAGCGATGAGGTCAATTACCAGGGGACACAGTTTTAAGGTGATTGGTAGAAGGATTAGAGGGGACATGAGGAAAAACCTTTTCACCCAGAGGGTGGTGGGTATCTGGAATTCACTGCCCAGATCGGTGGCGGCGGCAGTAACCCTCAACTCATTTAATGGGTACCTGGACTTGCACCTGAAGTGCTGTAACCTGCAAGGCTACGGGCCAGGTGCTGTAAGGTCGGATTAGAATGGGTGGCTAGTTTTTTCAGCCAGTGCAGACACAATGGGCTGAATGGCTCTTTCTGTGTCATAACTCTTCTGTGGTTCTATGGTTCTATGATACTGAGGTCCTTAAATGCTGTTAGTCCTGCCACCGTTGGTCCACCTGTGGTTTCCATGCCAACTTGCACATAGCTGCATTGCATTGTTAATGTGCCACTGCAAGGGATGGGTGACCCATTGTATTCAGATAACCTGGCAGTTGTCAGTTGTATCATTGATTTCCTGTGACTCCAGTACATATCTTTGAGGATTCGGACTGGTAGGATATTTGCAATAGCGCTGGTGTCAATCTTGATCTTGAGTGTATGTTTGTCAGCTTTCTTTGGGCACATGATGTTGCTGGTGGTGAAAGTTTCCAGTTGCTTGACTTCATCAACATGGTGTGTCAGGTTCACAAAGTGGAATGCTTGCTCGTCTTCTGACTGACACTTGTTCCTACCTGAGTCTCGACTCAGGTCTGTTTTGCTGTGGACCTCGTGTTATAGCTTGCGTTTATGCAGGTCTCTGGCGCTTTCCATGTTGCTGTTGCCATGTTGCTGCACCTATCTTCTGTTGGCTCTTGTCCTACAGTGACTTCTGGCTGCGTCATTCAAGCCAGAATTCTTTCATTGGTAGGCCCAGTGTCCTTTTGCACTGCACTCCTTGCACAGATCTTGAAATGCAGGACAGTTTCACAGTGAGTGGGACAGACCGCACTTACCACACAGCTTGCTTGCTCTTTTCAACCTTGTTATTGTTCCGATACTATTGGTTGCACCAGGTGCTGTTGTCCAGGTATAATGGCTTTGTATTTCTTGCCATCTTCCAACTGTGCATCAGTGCTGTGACCTTTCTTTTTCCCAAAGAGGTCCTTCTGAAATGCTTCAATGGCTGTTGATACAATCACCAACTCCATTAATTCGGTCTGACAGCTCAACATCTGAAAAATCACACTCGCTGCCCTTGCTCTGGCATCTAGTGATGAACTGGTCTATTAATTCCTCTGGCTGTTGCCTGTAGGACATCAATTCCAGGCGGTGAATTTGAAAATTCAGTCTCAATCAGAACTGATCTTCCAGCACTTTCCATATCTTTGCAGGATCTTTCTGGTCCTCTTCAGATATGTCTGAGGTACTGATTCTTTGTAATCCATCATTTCCAATTGCTATCATTATTTTTACAACCTGTTTTTTTCTAGTTCTATAATGACTTGGTCTGTAAAGCACAATTGCATAGGAACAGTTTAAATTTGGATAAGATAACCAATTCATGCTGGAAAAATTGGTATCCATGTTCCTGCTGTTCTTTTGCTTTAACCTTACCTTAAGAACCAGTTCTGTGACTCTGTACAGCTTCACATAAAAAAACCCAATAAAACCATTCAACCGTGAAGAATTGGCTATTGAAAGGCTGTATAAACAAACTCTAGCAAAAAAAGCATTTGAAATACCTATTGCACAGCTGTATAAATAAACAGACTAGAGTGCTGAAAGCTAGATAAACAAACAAGCTGCTCCTGTCAATCAATCCAGCCAGTTTAAAGAACAAAACAGGCTGTAAAAATAATGATAGTGATTGGAAATAAGGGATTACACAGAATCAATACCTCAGGCATATCTGGCAGCTAGAACCCCCAAACCAACTGAAGATGGAGCGGAATTCCTCAATCGTGAAAAATCCCAGTTCATGTATGCCAATTATTTATTTTTACAATGGATTCCTGGGATGGGGAGGAATGGCAAAAATGCGCCAGTATTTTTGTTTTTGATTTTTATCCAGCAGGTCATATTGTTCAGATGCACCAATGGTGGGTAAGAAAAAGGTCGGGTTTTGTAAAAGAAAGAACCAGCATAGCACCTCTTACCACCTCACGACATCCCAAAGTAGGCGATGAAGTACTTTTGAAGTGGAGTCACTGTAGTCACTCTTGTAATGTAGGAAACACAGCCGCCAATTTGGACACAGCAAGCTCTCACAAACAGCAATGTGATAATGAGCAGATAATCTGTTTTCATGATGTTGGTTGAGAGATAAACATCAGCCAGGACACCAGGGCGAACTCCTTTAAAATAGTGCTATAGGATAGTTTACGTCCACCTCAGAAGACAGACGGGGCTTTAGCCATCCAAAAGATAGCGTCTTTGACAACGCAGCACTCCCTCAGAAGTGCACTGGGAGCGTGCTGGAGTGGGACTCGCACCCACAACCCCCTGACTCAGAGATGAGCCACTTAAAATGAGCTGCTGACACTCATGCTGCAGAGTCACACATGAAAAATAGGCTGTTTGGATGAGGCACGAGTCTGTGAAGGTAATTTATCAAGTTGCGTAAAACTAGCATTTCAGCTGGGGTTGTTACTATAGAAATCATAATTTCTGTCCTTGAAAATGAAATGTATGCAGTTTCTATAATGGGCAGTTCACCCGCAACACCAGTATAACACCCGAGTAGCAAGATGAAAATCTACCAAAGTGTCTTCGGAGAAAATTAGAGGCAAAATTAGATTCATTATTCTTCTTCTTGGCGTTTGTTGAAAGCACACTAGTTGCTTTAATACATGTCATTAGCTACTGCGAGCTGCTTTGCACATCTTTCCCCAGGTGGTGATAGCTACTTCTTGAGATGAAACAGGGCTTAATTCACCCTCAAACAGTTCTTCTAATAGAAGTCTGCCTGTATAGGGAGATGTAAAAGAATCCCATGGCAGAATTTGAAGAAGAGCAGGGCAAGTCCTGCTGGTGTTCCTGTCAACATTGATCCCTCAATTGGCACCGCCAAAACTAATTACTAAGTCACCTCATTTATTGTTTGTGGGACCTTGCTGTGCACAGATAGATTGCTGTGGTAATAACCTTAACAGTATGGAGGGTTGCCAACTTTGGTTGGATGTATTCCTGGAGGTTTCATCACATGACTTCCCACCTCCAATTGCCCTGCCCAGTCAAAAAGCCCTTTTGCCAATTGCCAATAATTCTGTAACTAATAAACGGGAGGGTGTAAAGAAAGGTCCTATGTTGTAATTTCCAATTTTGTCTTAACACTTTAAGCTTGTGATAGCTGAGCTTAATGGACAGCAATGACTAGTGTGATTCATGGATCATAAGTAACCATGACAAGGACAGTTATAAAAGAACTACACTGTATGACCAATCCCATGTTGCACTAGAACATTTTCTACCTCTCAGAATTCATCAGAACACCTGCTTAATAAAAGTATAATGATTGCCTAATTACCAATGGTGGCCATGCCTTCAGCTGCCTAGGATTTAATCTCTGGAATTCCCTTCCTAAACCTGGCTGCCTCTTTAACTCTCTCTCCTCATTTAAGCCATTCCTTAAAATCACTTTGACCAAGCTTTTGGTCATCTGTCCTAATATCTCGTGATGTGACTCCCATGAAGTGCCTTGGCATGTCTTACTATGTTAGAGATGCTATATAAATGCAAGTTGTTCTTGTTGTGCCTGGCATAGAAATGCTAATATATGTGCACATCCCCATTTCCTTTGAGTGAATTTTGTAAGACGTTCTTTGGAGAGGGGTTTGGCACACAATTTATTTCCTTTGCACACTCTTATGTCGCTCAAAGCATTCAAAACATAGCCGTTCCAAGGTTACAAAGCTGGGAATATAATGCAGTGACAAATGTAGGTGGTTTGTTTGCGAATGTGTAATTAAACACACAGCATGCCGTTCCACTCACCATCGCAGGAGTGCTTACCATGTATTGTTTTAGATGTGAGTCACAGGACACAGTGACATGCAGACCTTGTGGCTAACAGGCAGAAGGAAATCATCCAGATTACAGGGCAAAAGAACACGCCATTGTCACGTCTCAATCCCTAAAATAAGGCGGGGGCTTGAATATGTTTCGGCATTTAATAGTCATTAATATGGGGACTGATAAAATGTAGGTAGGATTGCCAATCTGGTTGGACATAACCCTGGAGGTTTCAATACATGACCTCCTGTCTCCAACTGCCCCAGCCTAATGCCTTCATCATCACGGCACACCCACCTCTTCCACGATTAGAAAGTGAATACTATCTGTTACTCAATTAAATCATTCTTGATTATCAGTCAACCAGCCTTCTGACCCATATCCAATATCTGCAGAAATAACAAACAAAAGTATTTGAAGAAAATAAAATAAAACAACTTTTCTTTAATTACCGCCTATGACTTTTTCTCCTGGGTTTCTGCTCGCAACAGCTTCCTGGAGATTTTTTTTTTAGAGATACAGCACTGAAACAGGCCCTTCGGCCCACCGAGTCTGTGCCGACCATCAACCACCCATTTATTCTAATCCTACACTAATCCCATATTCCTACCAAACATCCCCACCTGTCTCTATATTTCCCTACCACCTACCTATACTAGTGGCAATTTATAATGGCCAATTTACCTAACAACCTGCGAGTCTTTTTGGCTTGTGGGAGGAAACCGGAGCACCCGGAGGAAACCCACGCAGACACAGGGAGAACTTGCAAACTCCACACAGGCAGTACCCAGAACTGAACCCTGGTCACTGGAGCTGTGAGGCTGCGGTGCTAACCACTGCGCCACTGATTAATCTTTAATTCTTGGAGACTCATGTCAGTTTAGGAGTACAACATTGAAAGGTGCCTTTATCCGCTGATCTAGGTAGATCCTGCCCCAATGCTTAAACCACTGAATAAAAATGTCAAAATCTCTTGGAAAAAATGTCCTAACTGCGCTGTCCATGGTACATTCAACAATTCCATAGCTCCTTCAATAATCCAAATCTAAAGCAATCATTTTGTTTTTTTTCAAAGTACTAAATTCCTGATGGTGTATGAATTAAGGGAAGCAACCATTCTGAGATGCAAGCAGATGAGATCAGACATTCTTGAGAGATGTACACTCTCCTTCACACTAAAGCATGTTGGACATTATTTTCATTTCTAGCACACATTGGTGTGAAGTATATTGTTAGTAGTATTAAGAATCACAATGAAGATAAATATTCAGCAACCTTCAAGAGGGGAAAGTTAATGGGAAATAGTGGGTGATGGAAAAATACTATTTTTGGTAATTGTTTTCTTCTCGGAGTTAATCATTTCTGAATACACATGTCTTTATGTATTTAATCTTCAACCACAACCTAGTCTTCAGATCTGCATCCGAATCATGAATCATCTTTCCACTATACAGGTGCTGACATTGCCAATCTTTTCCATCTTTATTCTGTATCTCTTATCCTTTTAACAGGACTTTTTTTGCCAGCCTTGGCTCAGTGGGTAGGTCTCTTGCCTTAGAACCAGAGGGTCGTTGGTTCAAGTGCCACTCCAGAGACTTGAGCACAAAATACATGCTGATGCTCCAGTGCAGTACTGAGGGAGTGCTGCACCGCCAAGAGGTGCCGTCTTTTGGGTGAATGGGTAAACCAAGACTCTATCTTCCCTCTCAGGTGGACATAAAAATCCAATGGCACTATTTTAGAAATAGCCAGAGTCCTGGCCAATATTTATCAATATCAACCAATATCACTAAAAACTGGTTATCTGATCATTGGCACATTGCTCGCTGTGGGAGCTTGATGTGCACGAACCACACTTCTTACATTACAACAGCGACTACACTTCAAAAGTGCTTCACTGACTGTAAAATACTTTGGGACGTCTTGAGGTTGAGAAAGGTGCTACATAAATGCAAGTCTTTTTCTTTTATGAAGATATTTAATCATGTGGATTTCTTTAAGAAAACAAGAGATTAATCCAAAATTTATTTGCAACAGTAACCAAAAAGATGCAGCATCTGAAAAATGTTTGGGCTGGAGTTCTGATGAAGTGTCTGCACCAGAATTGATAATTTGCTTCTTTCGATGCTGGCTGATCCCTTATTTATTTATAGCATTTTCCCTATTTCACTTTTCCAAAGTTCAAAGTTTTCTTTCAATTATTCACAACAGTTGGGTTCCTTTTTAATTAACTAGAAGAATAATTATCTAAGAATTAGGTTGCTGATTTAAAATACAGTCATTCTCATGATTGGAAAAACTTTATCATATAACCTGGGCTTAGTTCCAACACATTACTCTAAATCCAAGATATAGCTGTTAACTCCTTCAAAAACTTGCTTTGGTTGACCATTCATGAAATACCATTTGCTATTTTTATCCTCAGCCCGCTTGGTGCTCTAACCCATTCATTTTAATTTAGAATTTTAACATAATACTGTGCACAGTATCTCTTTGGCCTCCTTATCTCGAGAGACAATGGGTAAGCGCCTGGAGGTGGTCAGTGGTGTGTGGAGCAGCGCCTGGAGTGGCTATAAAGGTCAATTCTAGAGTGACAGGCTCTTCCACAGGTGCTGCAGAAAAATTTGTTTGTCGGGGCTGTTACACAGTTGGCTCTCCCCTTGCGCCTCTGTCTTTTTTCCTGCCAACTGCTAAGTCTCTTCGACTCGCCACACTTTAGCCCCGCCTTTATGGCTGTCCGCCAGCTCTGGCGAACGCTGGCAACTGACTCCCACGACTTGTGATCAATGTCACAGGATTTCATGTCGCGCTTGCAGACGTCTTTAAAGTGGAGACATGGACGGCCGATGGGTCTGATACCAGTGGCGAGCTCGCTGTACAATGTGCCTTTGGGGATCCTGCCATCATCCATGCGGCTCACATGGCCAAGCCATCTCAAGCGCCGCTGACTCAGTAGTGTGTATAAGCTGGGGATGTTGGCCGCCTCGAGGACTTCTGTGTTGGAGATACGGTCCTGCCACCTGATGCAAGTATTCTCCGGAGGCAGTGAAGATGGAATGAATTGACACGTCGCTCTTGGCTGACATACATTGTCCAGGCCTCGCTGCCATAGAGCAAGGTACTGAGGACACAGGCTTGATACACTCAGACTTTTGTGTTCCGTGTCAGTGCGCCATTTTCCCACACTCTCTTGGCCAGTCTGGACATAGCAGTGGAAGCCTTTCCCATGCACTTGTTGATTTCTGCATCTAGAGACAGTGCACAGTATGATGGCGTCCTTATTACAAAAAATATTGAAGCAGTGGAGGAGATGCAAAAAAGCTTCATAAGGACGACACTAGAACTGGGAGGTTATAACCATCAGGAAAGACTGAGCAGGCTGGGGCTCTTTTCTGCAGAAAAGAGAAGACTGAGGAATGAACTGATGAAAGGTTTAAAACTATGGAGGGGTTCGATAGGGTAGACAAAAAGATGTTTCCATCCAGGGGGTCTCAAATATAAGAGAGTCACTAATCAATCCAGAAGGCAATTTAGAAGAAACTTCTTTACCTACAGAGTGGTTAGAATGTGGAACACACGACCATATGGAGCAATTGAGGAGAACAGTATAGATGCATTTAAGGGGAAGCGAGATTGTACATGAGGGAGAAAGGAGTAAAAGTATATGCTGATAGGAGGATATAAAGTCAGGTGGGAGGAGACTCAGATGGAGCCTAAATGCAGGCATAGATCAGGTGGGCTGAATGACCTGTTTCTGTGCTGTGAATTGTATGTAATTTGCACATTATGGACTAATGTTTAATTAGAGTCACAGACTTGTACAGCACAGCAACAGGCCCTTCGGTTCATCGTGTCCATGCCAGCCATCAAGCATCTAACTATTCTAATCCCATTTTCCAGCACTTGGCCCATAGCCTTGTATGCTATGGTGTTTCAAGTGCTCATCTAAATACTTCTTAAATGTTGTGAGGGTTTCTGCCTCTACCACCTCTTCAGGCAGTGTGTTCCAGATTCCAACCACCTTCTGGGTGAAACTTTTTTTCCTCAAATCCCCTCTAAACCTCCTGCCCCTTACCTTAAATCTATGCCCCCTGGTTATTGACCCCTTCGTTAAGGGAAGCAGTTTCTAAATTCTTTAGTTACATTGGCTAATTAACCATTATTTAGAGCTAGAACGCAAACTAGCTAGCCCTGATTTATGACTACAAGAAACCACCAAATTCAACTGTGCCACCCAAATAACAGGGACACATTCTGGCATTCCACTCACAATCTTAGCTACACCCTGCTATAATACACTGATGCTATAATAGCTTCCCATAACACAAATTCAGCTTACTAACATAACTTTGCAACACTCCCAGTGAATGCAACATGATTTATTGGAAGCACTGGGTGAGGTGGTGGAGCCAAAAGTTTGGGTATCTTAAACCAATCATGGCTCCTCAGCACTGGAAGCAGTACGGCGGGGATGTGGACAGGGGCAGGAACAGCTGTGGGGGACTGAGCAGGGGTGACAGGTGTTTTTTTCCCCATTGGGTCCTCCAATAATTGCCCTGGCCCTGTGCAGCCAGAGCACTGCCCAGGTGAATTCCATTCGCCCTAGTCATTCAAATGCTATTTGGGGCCTTAATGGCCATTGCGCACAGTTTGTGGATAGGCTCCCAACCATGCATTACACTGGCTGTCCGCAATGGGAACCGCTTAGCACTAACATAGGAAGTGGACATCGGTGTAACGTTTAGTACTTTTCTGTCAACGTGTATGAAACAAAGATAAAATAGGAAGACCTAATTAGGGAATCTGACAAAACTTAGTTGCTATTCCCAGATGCTTGGAGCTGACGAAGGAGAAACATCATTGCATCATTATGTGAGAGAGAGAGCTTCATTCCAGAATGAGGATTATGTCAATCTAACAATTTTCCTTTATTTTCACTTCTCTGGGACAAACCAGTAGTTGCATATCACAAGCTTGATTCGGCAGCTTCTGGACCTAGCTGGCTTGAGGTACCTGGCCTAGATGCTGTCAAAGATGATAAAACTGCCCTGTTAAATGCCAAGCCTCTGGAGGGAGATGCACTAAGGTAGTAATGCGTAGTAAATGGACACTGTTCCAAATGGCAGCATGACAGATTACATTCCCTGAAATAGACGCTCCTACTTGAAGCGACCATTGCCTTAGAAGAGTGTTTTCGGAGCTGAATTCTTCCTTGCTAATGACCAGATAAGTCAGTTAACAAGTGATTCACCTGCTGACTCCCTAAAGCCTTTCCACCACCTACAAGGTACAAGTCAGGAGTGTGATGGAATACTCTTCACTTGCCTCAAAAAGTGCAGCTCCAACTACACTGAAGAAGCTCGACACCATCCAGGACAAAGCAGCCCACTTGATCGGCACCTCATCGACCACCTTAAACACTCACTCCCTCCACCACCGGCGCACCGTGGCAGCAACATGTACCATCTACAAGACGCACTGCAACAACTCACCAAGGCTTCTTCAGTTGCACATCTCAGATCTGAGACCTCTGCTGTCTAGAACAGGGGTCGGCAACATATTTTACCTGAAGAGACTTTTTTTTTTTAAATTGTCGAAAATAAAAACTATCTGGAGCCAGAAGATGAAAATTCAACATTTTCTAAACCAAATACATTGCAAATTGCCAAGTATCTCCAATAGAATGCACAACGAGCATATTCAATAATTAAAATACATATATGAAAATTATGTATCAATAGAAAACAAAATCAAAATAGACCTAACTCTGAATTATTGCACTTTTGTGACTTTTAAAATGTTTTCTTTGTATCTCCAGCATATACATGTTTTATGCCCTAAGTTGCATGAATTATTTATTAGCATGTTCAAAAAGGTGAACCATATTAATTTAATGGAAAACAGCACGTTTCCACTTTGAATATAAAAATAAGAAATTTACATATAAAATTGAAAGAATGCTTTTTGTCTTTGTGTTTTTATAACAGATATTGTGATAAATAGATTTCTTACTATTATTTTATCAGTAAAGTCACCTTGAACATGAACTTTTAACTTAAAATGCGTAGAATTAAGATAATTTTTTGGCTATTGCGTCTCATGATGAAAAATAGCTTCTAATAACACATTTAGAATAATTCATCATCTCAATTATGTTAGAAACAACAATGGTCGCAGCCATTAAAACTTGTTCCTCGAACCAAAGGTATTATTCATAACCATGGTATAGCTATACCACTCATACAGGTTTATTTAGAGCATGATGATGTTTTTCATTAAAATAATCATTTGAAACTGTAAAGTGCAGCATAATGATTAGCCTTTTATCCCCACAATAAAAGCATGTCTCTTACTTTCCTTGACTTCTTCTTTACGCTTTTTTCATGATAATAAAATCCAACTGGAAAAGGATGGAAACCGCAAATGAGATGTAAAAGAGCCGCATACGGCTCTGGAGCTGCAGTTTGCCGACCCCTGACCTGGAAGAACAAGGGCACCAGGCCCATGGAAATATCGTCAACTGCAAGTTACCCTCCAAGTCATCCATCATCTTGACTTGGAACTATATCGCCGTTCCTTCACTATCACTGGGTCAAAATCCTGGAACTCTGTCTCTAACAGCACTGTGGGTGTACCTACGCCACATGGACTGCAGCGGTTCAAGAAGGCGGCTCACCACCACCTTCTCAAGGGCAATAAGGGAAGGAAAAAAAATCTGGCCTTACCAGTAAAGCCCACATCCCATGAAAGAAGGAAATAAAATCTACATTATAACAGTGATTACACTTCAAAAAGTAAGTAATTGGCTGAAAGGTACTTTCGGATGTTCTGAGATCATGAAAGGCATAACTGCAAATCTTTCTTTCTTCCTTTCTCACATACTGTGGACATTGTTTTGTACATTTTGAGCCTTGGCAGTGGGTGCAGCAACCTATACAATTCTATGAACGCCACACCTGTATCCAGTCCCATCCATGGCCGACTGCCACACAGGGCTCATTGGATTTCAATCGGAAAAGGGAACTCTTGATTTTTTTCCCATTCCTCAGATCAGGGATACATAAGACAGTTATAGCAACCCTAATGTCTGCAGCTAAAATCTTCTCTTTATGCATTCCAGCATGTAAGTGTCGCTGGCAAGGCCGGCATTTATTGCCCATCCCTATTTGCCCTTGTGAAGGTGGTGATGAGTCACTTTCTTGAACTGTTACAGTCCGTGTGGCATAGCTGTTCAGGAGAGCGTTCCAGGATTTTGACTTAGCAACAACGAGGGATCAGTCAAAATATTTCCAAATCAGGATGGTGTGTGATTTGCAGGGATAGTGTTTCCATGCACCTGCTATTAGAGAAACTTCCAAGCCTGTTTGTGATGATGCTGAGACTAGGATGCTTTGGTGGCGATTGTTTATTGCTTGTTACAGAGCTTACTTCTGCACTCCTAACAACACAAACAGCCACTGCTGGCTGGCTCTTTATATATACACACTTGAATACAATTGACTAATTAACACCCAACACCTGTTCACCCGATTATCTTGAACTACCAGGTATTTATCATCCATTAACAGAACTGCAGACCTAACACCTGCTGCCTTTGTCCTTCTCGGCTGTGGAAGTCACTAGTTTGGGAAGTGCTGTTGAAGAAGCCTTGACAAGTTGTTGCAGTGCATCTTAAGGATGGGACACACTGCAGCTGTGGTGCGCGAATGGTGAAGTGAGTGGATGTTTAAATTTGTTAGCCTATATATCTCAATGCTGAAACACAATTGATGAGCCAAAGTTCAAGGTCAAATCCATATTGTTCAGACTTGCTGTTTCTCTTGAGTTAAAGTACTAGTGCCAGATTAAGGCAGAGGTTTGTATAAAGTAACAAGTACAAATGAAGGAGCAGATTGAACATTCCCACAAGTTAAAATGATTCAAAGGTATGGATTTCAACCCATTAATAATTGTAAAGTAAATTTAGAACCGTGATCAAAATGAACTTCTTCATGCAAACTGACAAAATAATAAACAGGCAGAATTTAGAGGCATTCAGGCGACAGTTGGCTGCTCGGCTGATAGAGCTTGAATACCCTTCGATGGGCTGAAGGCTCTTTCTTGGCCTTTCCTTTAGATGCTGTCTATATTTATCCGATCGCATCTTGTTCCTGCATCTGCCCCTCCAAGACCAGCAGCATGCAACGCTCATCAATGTTTATGCTCCAACCCTGAAGGCGAACCCAGCTGACAAAGATAAGTTCTACACAGACCTTCATGAACTCATCCAGAATGCCCCTTCCAAGGACAAAATTGTCATCCTTGGCAATTTCAATGCAATAGTGGGCCGTGACAGCCTGGCATGGAAGGGAGTGCTCGGAAACCATGGAAACTGTAACGGAAATGGAACACTGTGCAGAAAGGCAACTGTCCATAATCAACATCTTCTTTCAACAAAAAGATCGCTTCAAGACCACATGGATGCATCCCTGCTCTAAACACCTCAGCTAGAGGTGGGAATGTGCGTTGTGAGGAAGATGCAAAGCGGCTTCAAGGGGATTTGGACAGACTTAGTGAGTGGGCAAGAACATGGCAGATGGAATATAATGTGGAAAAATGTGAGGTTATCCATTTTGGTAGGAGGAATAAATGTGCAGAGTATTTCTTACGAGATTAGAAAGTGTAGATGTACAAAGGGACCTGGGTGTCCTTGTCAATAATTCACTATCTCTCTTCTTCTTTGGCCTCCTTGTCAGCTAACATATAGGTGCAGCAAGAATTAGGAAGGCTAATGGTATGTTAGCCTTTATCGCAAGAGGATTTGAGTACAGGAGCAGCGAAGTTTTGCTTCAATTGTATAGAACCTTGGTTAGACCACACTTGGAGTACTGTGTGTAGTTTTGGCCCCCTTACCTGAGGAAAGATATTATTGTCATAGAGGGAGTGCAACAGAGATTCACCAGACTTGTTCCCAGGATGGCGGGGCTGTCCGATGAAGAGAGATTGGGGAAACTGGGCCTGTATTTTCTAGTGTTTCGAAGAATGAGAAGTGATCACATTGAAACCTACAAAATACTTAAAGGGATAGATAGGGTAGATGCAGTGAAGATGTTTCCCCTGGTTGGGGATTCTAGAACCAGAGAACACAATTTCAAAATAAGGGGGAAGCCACTTAGGACAGAGTTGAGGAGAAATTTCTTTACTCAGAGGGTTGCGAATCTATGGAATTCTCTACCCCCAGAGGGCTGTGGAAGCTCAGTCATTGAGTATGTTTAAAGCAGAGATTGACAGATTTCTAAATACCAATGGCATAAGGGGATATGGAAATAGTGTGGGAAAAAGGCATTGAAGTGGATGATCAGCCATGATCATATTGAATGGCGGGGCAGGTTCAATGGTCTGAATGGCCTACTCCTGCTCCTATGTTCCTAAACACCGGCACCTGATAGTTTACATCTTGGTGTGCCAGTGTGACCTAAAGGACGTCCTGCATACTAGAGTCATGCCCAGTACTGATTGTCATACAGACCACTAGCTTGTTCGTTCAAAGCTGAACTTCCACTTACTTATTTGGCAGGGGAAGAAACCATGATCAGTGGTCTTTGATCCTGTTCTAGGTAGGTTTTGAGTAATATGGTTGTAACCAATTCTAGAGCTTCAGGCCAGGGAGTGCATAACACCGTTCAGGTGGTGGTGAAGGATAATGAAGGAGGTGCATCTGTGGATCGAATCTTCTTCATTAAGAAAATCCTTATTGATTGATGTGGGTTCCAAGCTGCAGACATCTTCTGCCTGCAGGCCTTCCCCAGCAATGGATATTTCGACGTGACATTCAAGAATGTGGCGGGATGCATCAAGTTCGTGAAGGCCTTCAAGGGGAAGGGAAACAAGGCGCTGCTGTCGATCTTCACAGTGGAGCCGCTCTTCAGGCTGCCGTCGCAACGCGATCGGGTGGTGACAATCCACGTCTACAACCCCCATGTTCCTGTCGTGGATGTACTCGCCTTCCTCCCCAGATACGTCGAGGTGGCCAGCAGCAGTACTGTATGTTGAGGACCCATTTGGGATTTGGACCAGCAAGCGGCAGGTCACGGTGACCGTGAAGGTCGATGCCAATGGAGCCATCATCCATTCCCCCCCTCCAGCTTCGCTATCGGGGGAAGTCGAGACTTCTCGTTCTATGCGGGGCAGCCCAGAGTTTGTTGCACCTATGGCAAATCTGGTCACGTGGCCAGGACTCCCTCTCTGTGTGCCACATCGACCATCGCCAGTGGGAAGCGCAGGCCATAGATCGTGATGCCTACATCAGGAGGGCTATAGACACCTTTTCAGACTGAGCAAAGAACCAGCATTAAAGCGAAAAGGAGGTGAAGGATCGATCCAATTGCCCCCAGCAGTGACTACACCTTCACTTACACCCACTGTGGGAGAATCTGCCACTCATGGATAGGCCTAACTAGCCACCAGTGGGCCTGCAACCGATGACTGCAACCTTCTCAAAACCTTCATCTGCAAAGAAACGCCAAGAGAGAAGAGATATTTATCTGACCTCTGGAGAAAGGGGGGGGGGGGGGCAAACTTTTGTTCAAACAACTTTTTAGAAAGCACAGAGTTTAAATATTCCTTTATTGGAACCAAGTCCTCATGTATTTAAATTACCAGCGAGAATGTTCTTCAAGATTGCAGCACAGACCTTGGCTTGGAGATAGTTATTACAAAGAACAAATGAAAGACATTATGGTAATATGACAAAGTACACACAGGCAAACTGACTGCATTGTTGCCAAGGGGTAAAGCAAATGGTTGTGTATTTTGATATGCTATGAATATGCTCTATTAATTTTTTTTAAAGTCCCACAGTGAGACATAGCATTTTTTATACAAAGCACTTTGCAAAGTAATGAGAAACTAATATAATTTATCAGCAAACAGGGAGCTGTGCAGGCATGGCAAATGCACTGTGTTTACTAAATGGCCAATTAAATGAATACAAATGTTGTGTCCTTCACAACATAAATTATAGATTGCATTCCAATGTGGGTGGTGCATGAAGTTTATAACCCGGACTTTTTAATTGCAGAATTTAGGTTCAAACCGAAATGCCTACAGCCGATCTGAAATGTTCTTGGCCAACCTCAGTCCAGTTGATTAACTAACACTGAATGGGCAGCCATAACTTGTGCAAAAACAGCAAAATGTTGCATCATTGCAATAAAGGGGTGTTTTTCTCATGTCATGCAGACCCTCACCTGCCTAGAATGAGGCATATTGATTTTGTCATATGATCACTGATTTAAACTGTGGCTGGAGTGAAGAAATGACTGGTTTGAAGATCACCAGACACTTGGCTGGAAGAATATTTGCATACTAAGAGACAGTGCTTGGAGAGCCAAAGGAATTGATCACTGATTCAGTTAACAGAGATTGGTCTGACAACGGTTCCACATCTTGTTGGTAAGAGACAGCACTACACTACACCCCCACCGAGAACTTTGAAATTGCAGGACGGACTGTTCTGAATAAGGAGCTAGTCACATGACTAACTTGCTGTGCAACCTGGGGTTTTTTGAATTGTGCCACAGAGAAAGGAAGAGAAGGCTGTGTGCAACTGAAGCTGGAACAAGGAAGCAGCGCTCTCTCTCTTGCTTTCTCCCAAGCCACCGGACCCATGGAAGACACATACACCTCAAGAGAGGAAAGACTCCAACATTGAAACAAGTTGAAGTGTGAACTGGGCCCCACCCAGGACTTGCCAGCAACCAAAGACTCCACAATGAACTCAAAGGACAGTCACGAACAAATATTGCCTCAAACATTTTCCCTTATTCTTTCAACTTTTTCTGTCTCTATCTGCATGTGTGTTTATCGCGTATGCATGGTAGTATGTTCACGTCACATATTCTTGGTCATTGATCAGATTAGAGTTTAAGATTAATAAACTACCTTTCTTGTTTAAATCTAGGGAAACCTGTCTGATTTTGTTGCCTTACAATTGGAGCAGTGAAAAAGGATTCACTGAGGGGGAGCTAAAAACACGGTGTTTTAAAATTAAACCCTGTTATGGTTAAACCAGGCAAAGGCTGAGAGGGAACCCCTAGACCCCTCGTAACACTCAGGTCGGTGCACATTGTAAGGAGCTTTAAAATGCTACATTGTTTGTTTTAGAGATGAGCAGGAGAGTTCCCACCGGTGTCCTGGCCAACGCTTATTCCCTAAAGAACATAATTAAAAAGGATTATCTGTCATCACTGTTCATGGGAAATTGCGCAAATTACCTACATTACTAAATGGTACAATTTTAGGGGTGCGGGGTGCGGGGTGCGGGGGGCGGGTGCAACAACCAAGAGACCTGGGGTGTATGTACACAAATCTTCCAAGGCTGAGACAACTGTTGCAAAGAGCAAGTGTAACCATTGCAGTTTAGGTGAGGTTTAAGGTACTGGACTTAACTTAGTTTTTTCTTAATGGGTTTAATACAAATCAAAGCATCACTACCCTATCATAGGAACATGGGAACATGACAGACCATTCAGCTGCTTGGGCCCATTCTACTATTCAATGACATCATAGCTGATCTGTGACCTAACTCCATATAGCCGCCTTATCCGCAGATCCTTAATGCCTGTACCATCTACAAGATGCACTGCAGTAACTCACCAAGACACCTTTGCCAGCACCTTCCAAACCCATGATCTCTACCACCTAGAAGGACAAGGGCATTAGACGCATGGAAACACCGCCACCTGCAAGTTCCCTGCAAGCCACACACCATCCTGACTTGGAACTATATCACCATTCCTTTACTATCACTAGGTCAAAATCCTTGAACTCCCTTCCTAACAGCACTGTGGGTGTACCTACACCACGTGGATTGCAGCGGTTCAAGAAGGCAGCTCACCACCACCTTCTGAAGGGAAATTAGGGATGGGTAATAGATGCTGGCCTTGCTAGCAACACACACATTCCATGAAAGAATAAAAAAAAACCTGGATACACTTCATTCCTTTTTAACTGTTTGTGTTGTTTTTGGTTTTCTTTATTAAACTGATAACCCTGTGCAACAGCTACATGGCACCTCATGTCACTTGGACTCTACTGTCGATTCTATTCCAATGAATGTAGCAGAAACGTGTTTGGAAACCGCTGACAGTGGAATCCTTGGCTTTAGTAATAGAGGCATCGAATACAAAACCAAGGAAGTTATTCCAAACCTTTATAAAACACGTGCTAAGTCTCAGATGGAGTACTGTGTCCAATTCTGGGCATCACACTTTTGGAAGGCCTTAGACAGTGTGCAAAGGAGATTTACTAGAATCGTACCAGTGATCGGAGACTTCAGTTACGTGGAGAGACTGGAGAAGCCGATTTAGTACAAAGAAGATTAATAGGAGATTTGATAGAGGTGTTCAAAATAACCAGAGATGACATGAGGAAACACTTTTCTTCTGCAGGGAGTTATGATGATCTGGAATGTGCTACCTGAAAGGATGGTGGAAGCAGATTCAATGATAACTTTGAAAAGAGAATTGGAAAAAAATTACAGCCATGGAGAAAGAGCAGGAGAGTGGGATTAGTTGGATTGTTGTATCAAAGATGGGACGCGTGGCTGACTTCTGTGCTGCATGATTCTATGATGCTAACAGTTCAAAAATGCTTCATTGGTAGATCATAAGGAATAGGAGCAGGAGTAGGCTTTATGGCCCCTCGAGCCTGCTCCACCATTCAATAAGATCATGGCTGCTCTGATTATGGCCGTAACTCCACCTTCCTGCCAGCTCCCCATAACCCTTTACTCCCTGTCGATCAAAAATATATTCAATGACCCAGCATCCACTGCTCTCTGGGAAAGAGAATTCCAAAGATTAATGAGAGAAGAAATTCCTCCTCATCTACGTCTTAAAAGGGAGACGCCGTATTTTGAAACTGTGCCCCCTAGTTCTAGATTCTCCCACAAGGGGAAACATTCTCTCAGAATCTTATATGTTTCAATAAGATCACCTCTCAATCTTTTAAACTCCAATGAGTATAGGCTCAACCTTTCCTCATAAGACAACCCCTTCATCCCAGGAATCAGCTTAGTGAACCTTCTCTGACTTGCTTCCAATGCAAGTATATCCCTCCTTACGTAAGGAGACCAAAACTGGTCTCACCAATGCCCTGTACAGTTGTAGCAAGATTTCCCTACTTTTATACTCCATCCCCCTTGCAATAGAGGCCAGCATACCATTTGCCTTCCTAATTATTTGCTGTACCTGCATACTAACTTTTTGAGTAAAACCACTTTGAGATAGCCTTAAGTTGTGAAAGGTGCTATATAAGTGCAGATTTTTCTTTGTGCCAGGCCTGACTAGGAGTATTTGATGAGAATGGGCAACATGGAAAATTATTTCACTCCACCTTTCACCTTGAGGAGGACAAACGTTTGCAATTAAGAATTTGATTTGCGAGTGCCACCCCCCTCCCCAGCCTAATGCTCTGACAAACCAATTAAAAAGAAAAATGATAACTTTTAAAAAGAAAACACCACTAAGAGTCTATTTCAGCAGTAAAAACTACTCAGTCCAAAACTCCTTGAAGCTGCCACATTAACATAAAGCATGGGTTTCAGAAATTATTACCGAACCTAATCTCAACACTCAGGCACCAGGTTGCACTCACTGAAGAAACTGTCGGCCACGATGCATTGCTTGTTTTTTTTGTTTTAAAAAAAATAGGCAGCTAAAAGATTTACGATCACTGAAACAGAAATATAGTCATCTGCATGAGAGAGAAAAAAAAAACAGAATTCACATGCATCTCAGATTCTTGGCAAGGTGAAGGTCAGCTTGCACATTACCCGCCCCTTATCAAGGAGACATTAACAGCTCTTATAAGCCTGCAACAATTTCTCTACGACTCGCCTCAGCTTTCAGATGATAAAACTGACTTTATTGCCTAACAATTGTATGGCTTCTTGCACCCAACAAAGGACTTGCTTATGATTAGGCTTTTGTGGGGCACGGAACAGTATTGTTTTATCGCAGTTCCTGCCACCCCCTCCCAAATGATATCAAAATGATATATTTCTGGACAAGTCTAAAGCTAAGCCCAGTCAAGCAGGAAATAGACTACCCAGCGCTTCAGTTGCGGGACCAGCTAAATAAACGAGCCAAGCTATCATCCACCATAATTATCAGGGAAAATTTCAAACTTCATAATGTGACAATGTTCTCCACTGCACACCCAATCTGCTATTGTTTCTTAGCTGCAGCAGCAGACATTACATAACACAGCACATCGCAATTGCAAATAGCCTGTGCCTTTAAATAGTGACAGCATTGAGAACAAAAGTCACCTTTTCAGTAGAGGGGCTGGTGGGTGGGGGTGCTGGGAAGTCAGTCTTTTTATTTGACTCGCACCTGTAATGTTGCTAAAAGGTCACCTGATTTATCAGGCTATGAATTCAGTTTGCCAGTTGAAGGAAGAGGTAAATGTTTTAATTGCTGGAAAAAATGTGCATCTCATGCACCTTTGCACCATCTTCCTGCCAGCACCACCCCGAAGTCTATTCGTGTATCTGTTAAGTGTTAGCTTTTATCCTGTTCAGTGGGCACATGATTAACTCCCATGCAGGTAATGATTTTCATCCTCTGTGAATTAGGATTTTTCGCATCCCCCCAACAAACTAATACTCGCCAATCATCAAAAAAAACTACAGGGATATGTTCATTAGCTCCCTGGAATACTGCCTGAACTGTCAACACAATATCATAAGGATTTTTGTATACCCAGAGGCTAAGGCAGCTGAGAGCATATAAAAAATATACAAAGTGGCTACTGTCCCTGCAGGCAGTTCTTCTTCCATATAACATAATGTTGCAGAAAGCATCTTATTTGCCTACCTATTATATGACCTTTCGCACCCTCAGTCATACGGACATATATTTTTGTTTTAGGATATTTCATTATCCTAGAACACATTTTCCAAATAATGTGACTACGGGCTGGATTTTGTTCCCAGCCCAACTTCGGGTTCCGTGGCGGTGGGGGTGAGGAGGCAGCATAGTCTCACATGGCAGACTAATAACCAAGGTAAGTGCACATGGGATTCAAGACAAAGTTCAAATTGGATCTAAAATTGGCTCAGAGGCAGGAAGTAAAGGGTAACACATGGACATACGAATTAGGAGCCACTTGGCCTCTCGAGCCTGCTCTGCATTCAACAAGGCATGGCTGATCTGATTGTAACCTCAACTACACATTCCTGCCTACCGCTGATAATTTTTCACCCCCTTTGCTTATCAAGAATCTATCTACCTCTGCCTAAATAATATTCAGATTCTGCTTCCGCCACCTTTTGAGGAAAAGAGTCCTAGAGTGCAATGGAAGCAGATTCAATGGTAAGTGATAAAAGTTAATTGTATCTCTACATAAAAGTGAAAACGTTGAAGGTCCAGGGGTAAAAAGCCAGGGGAGTGGGACTAATTGATAGCTCTTTCAGAGAGCTGACACAGGCAGGAAGGGTTGAATGGTCTCCTTCTGTGCTGTGTGATTCTATGGTTTACAAGCCACTATTGTTACAGGGATGGGTTCTAAAATAAAGATTGTCAGTTGCACCCTTGTCAATGACTATCATTCCCTTTTGCTAGGCAGTAATATGTGATATCAAGTTACTGTTCACTGTCATTCTCAAGAGTAAATCAAGGCTCGGAATGCAGAGTGACATTGAACTGCTTACAACAATCCTATTTTGATCTCCTAGCGCTGTGTAGTCTAAGACCTCTGCACTGACAATCTGATTTGCTGCATGCCATTCTGTAATGTTGTACTGCAGTCTCCCAGTAGTTCAGTGGTAATAGATTCTGAAATAATGTTAGCTTATATCAAAGCACCTTCATCTGTGCTGAGTTAGGTGATCTCAGTCATGGTTATATAGAATGGCTCTTGATGGCAGGTTCACGTCTTAACAGAAGGTGAGGGCAGGGCCTGACTCAGCTTGTCAACAGTCACTGAAGAATGGTCACTTGGGTAAAGTGCTGGAAGGTTGTTGATGCTTGTAGAATCACACACCAGCTTGAGCTTCAAGAAAGGGAAGGAGTGAATTGGAGGGACAATTAAAAAGAAAGTGTGACTTCCACACCAATACCCGAAGGCATTTACAATGACAATATGAATTGTGCCCTTGGTTTTAGCCCAAACAAAAAGATATCAGCAACTTCTTCCATTATGACTGCTCATCTTAGCTTTGCTCATGACCTAAAATTGGCATGAGGGGGGCAAAAGATATATCCTCATAATCTTGCTAAGGCCTGTAAAAGCCGTTCTAAAAGATATTGTTAAAAAATATATACACTTTGAGCAGAGGAGAGGTGACAATGAATTCTTAACTTCCATTCATAACCTAAATTAATGATACAAAAGAATGACAGGTAAATGCAAATCTGACTTTAACTCAATCTTTTATGCTCGTGTTTTGATTACACAAGTTATTTCATCTATTCTGAATGATGGAGAAAATGGAGGTTGCTATTTATTTATCACGCTACCCTCTAACAACATTATCAGACAGTTAATGTATCCAGTCATTCAGGTTAGGATTTTGATGGGTCTTGTAGATGGTAGGAAATTTAGAAAAGATGGACTCACGCTAAATATACAAAGGACATAAATTAAGAATCAAACTAGAAGATAATTAAAAGAGAAAGTAGGGGAGAGGGAATAGGAGAAGCATGAAATGGACTATGAGGAAAATATAATTGCAGGGTAGATAACTACAATGTGGTGCAAAACTAAGAATTAAAATCCATAAACATGAATCTAATAGTAGCGATTACTATCATATCGTTAAATTTAACCACTGCAGTTTGAAGGTTATGTGTATGAAATGATAAGCAATGGACATATGGCTCAAAGCCAAGATCATATGGTTGGCTTGGAATGTTTAGAAAAGATCAGGTTTGGTAATGGCAAAAATGTAAGAGAGAATAATCAAAATAAATTGTTGAGATGAGGCAGTAGGGGCTGGGTGCAATTCATCTATTTAGATTGAAACCTGAGATAAAGATGCATAAATGAATTAATACTAAGGCAAACAACAGACAGAAACAACATAAGGAAAGAAACCTCGCTGGGGAAGAAAGTGATAGAGCAAAAGAATTGGGCATTTGAGTGAACCTTGTGGCTGCCTTAAGGGTGTGATGGCAGGATCAGAGTATAACGATTAAAGAGAAAAGGGGAAATGTGCATAAATAAAATACTGGTATTTCAATATCCTACAATTCATTTTTTTAAATTGAATATACTTGTGAATACAAACAGATTTTTCTTTTAGGCAGGGATGATGAAAAAATTCTGGTTTCAAAAATATATATTTTATTGCGCATCTCTTAGTTATTTCTGTCCCTGCCTAGATACCTGACTATTTATTTATTCATTCTCTCGCTCACTCTCTCTCAGGAAGTGTGATGTGCGCAGACAAAAAATATGTTTTTAGCTTATGACACTTGTCAACACAGAGAGTGTTACCATTTAGATGCTATAAAAGTGAATTTAATTACAAAACAGTCCATATTCTTCATCAACATCCTTCATTAGTTACATAATTATCTCAAGTAATTGCTTGTGTGCTATAAAACGTTCTTCCTTCACAACTTACTTCTGCCAGCAGAATTTGCTTTGGTTCATAAGGATGCCTCTGAAATCGTGTTGCAGAGAGCTGGCAAGTTAATTCATCAGATCCTTATAATGATGAAAGATAACTCGTACATCAGCTGTAAAATATATTTGCAATCAAGTTTATAAAAGAAGATCTTAACTCTGGCGTCATAGTTTTCTTGAGATGTGAAGACATGATTAAACTAGCCTCTGCCTAGACAAAGGAGAGCATTAAAATTGTTACTAATTTATAATTGTCTGCATTGTCTCCTTATCTCGGAAACCTCCTCCATCCCTACAACCCTCCCAAGATAAATATGCTCCTCCAATTCTGGCCTCTTGTGCATCCCTGATTTTAGTCGCTCCACCACTGATGGCCGTGTGTTCAGCCGCCTAGGCCCTAAGCTCTGATATTCCCTCCCTAAATCTCTTTGCCTCTCTACTTCTCTCTCCTCTTTTATGATGCTCTTTAAAACCTTCGTCTTTGACCAAGTTTCTCGTCACCTATTCTAATAGCTCCTTACGTTATTCGGTGTTAAATTTTGTTTGACAACCATCATGTAAAGCAGCTATAGAAATGAAAGTTGTTGCTGTTTTCTACATATTACACACAAGCTTTACTGACGCCACATTTAACAACTTAGTTGACTAAGAAGAGGCAGCTCACCTCAGGTGGTAGCACCAATGTCCCTGGGTCAAAGGTTGTACACATTCAGCCCCCAAATAAGGCCTTTTGTGCATAATCTCAGATAATAAGCCAGGATAGTATGGAGGGCAGTACTGCAATGTGATGTCACGTGTACAAGAAGTTTAATGATGAAAAATTATTAACTAAAACTGAAGAGTTATAAAAAAATTGACCGTCTTTTAAAAAAAAATTGATCTTTCTTTTAAAAAGTGAACAATGTGCTCCAAAATGGCCACTGAAGACTTGGCCTTTGTATATTCAAGCTGTTTGACCGGGACAAAGGAAAATCTTCAAAGCTGAGAGGTATCAATTGCACCCATCCTGAAATATTCCTGAATTGAATGGGTTCTTCTGAAACAAAGAATGAAGCAGCCATATCCTAGGCCACTGTCGATCACTACAGGGAAGAAAATATCTGTCTTCCAACAGAGACAAGAGGTAACACATCTTTTTACCTTAAAAGGCAGACTAGAAAGAGAGAGAGAGACATCCAGAAAGAAGCATCCAAGATAAAAGCAAAATACTGTGGATGCTGGAAATCTGAAACAAAAACAAGAAATGCTGGAATCACTCAGCAGGTCTGGCAGCATCTGTGGAAAGAGAAGCAGAGTTAACGTTTCGGGTCAGCGACCCTTCTTCGGAACACCGAAGCATCCAAGAACCTTGTTTCCAGCTAAACGGGCTGAAAAAATCCAAACAGCCAGAAGGGACACGCTCTGCTATAGAATTCTACATCTATACTTACACAGCAGTGAATTAGAAGTGATCCACTGTCTTTAACTGAACTTTCAACCAAGAGAGAAATCTGCAAATACTTCAGGCCTTCAACCAACGAAAACTTGACTTCTGAGACACTTCAACAGGTTTACCGTGACCTCACCCCGAAACTATAATCGCTTACCCCTTTTGCCTCTCTATCCGTCCCTTCTTGTGTGCGCGAGCGAGTGCATGAGTGGATGCGGTTGCGACAATACTGTGTCAAGGCGTATTGATCAATAAATGATTGATTTTCTGTTTTTAAACCTACAAGAAAACCTGTCACTGTCTGTTTATTTTACAAATAAAACACAAATGGGTTAAACCCTAATGGCAAAACACATTAGAAAGAGCGGTCAGGTGGGAGTTGAACAGTGGGAACAATCCAAATCACCCTCCCGCACCACCGCACCACCACCCCCAACTACGTGGCCATAACAGTGAATCATTGGAGGGAATGTTAAACCATGATTCTGTTGTTCAAATGGCAGTAAAGAGCAAGGAAGCCTGGCCAACATTCCTCACTCAAGCAACACCAACACAGTAAAGCAGATTAATATTCCATAGCTGTTTGCATTACTTTACTGGTGCAGATCAGCTGCCACATTTGCATACATAATAGCTACTGCACTCAAAAAGCTAGCTCATTGAGACATTTCAATGTGATGAGGTGCTACACAAATATATTATTTTTTTATAGGAGTGTAACAGGAGCATTACTTTCCCACCATGATTAGCTAGCTATCTGTTACTCCCCTAATCAAAGAAACATTTCATCATCACAGGAGGAACTGCTGTCTGCCAACATTTCGATCATTGGGCTTTTAAACTTGCAAAAACAAAAATCAATGGAATAGGGCAACACTGGTCCTCAACATAGGTTATTTTTGCCCCGAGCAATTTTCACCGAAGGGACGGTATCCGAAGCACCCAGTCATTCGTACCCTGAAACAGGGCAACCATGTGGTGCCATAACTCTTACCACAAGAATTAGCACACAATGAAAACTCGCTCAATTTTCCTTTGCATTCAACGAAATAAAAGCAAAATGTTTCTGCTTAGCATAAAAATTCCTATCATCGACAAGGCTGAGAAACTCTCAGTATAAATATTCATGAAAGTTTCAATTTTCTGACAGAGAAAAATAAGCGAAGGAACAAAAGGTTGGTTCTTGCACAGGCCATCAACATATTTACCTAAGATTTCCTACACGCTCGCTCAGCAGGATACACAGATCCTACGGCGGAATTATTTGAAGTAAGTCAGCTTTAATGACATAACTCATTTTCAATGCAGGTTTCTTTCAGTGTTTAGGCACCAGGTGAAGAGTAAATTTCTTCACAGAATAAAGACATGTTGTAATCAAATATTTGCACTAATTTGCACTACAGGTGCAAATGACACTTATACCCAGATACGAACATGTGCAGCCTTATGTAAGAGTGCAACCAGAAAGGAGAACCAGCAACATACCCCACTGACTGATGAATTTTGTTACCAACTTTCCTTTAACGTAACTATGGTTCTTAATGTATGAAAGCAAACCAGATTGGCTTCATCCCTCAATCTCTAATAAACCTGAGAAAAATGCAATCGTGCTAAAATGCCAGATTACGGCAGAATAATGTTGCTTTCAAACTTCAACTATTTCACGTTTGGATCAATGATTCCTTGGCTTCCACTCTCATGTCAAACCCTTCTTTTCCTCTGAAAAATAACTTATATAGTGCTTTTAACGTATTGAAATGACCCAAGGTGCTTCACAGGAGCATCATCAGATACAATTAGATAACAGGCCACACGAGATATTAGGACAGGTGACCAGAAGTTTGTTTAAAGAAGCAGCTCAAAGGAGGAGAATGTAGGCAAAATTCTTAACACTCTGTCAAATCCCATCTTGCCTAACAATGTGAATACTGTACCAGATCTAGGAAGGCTTTTGTAACATCACTCACACTTCTTGATAGGATGGAAGAGAAAGCTAGTTATCTGATAGTAATCTGTCTCTCACATCCAGCCTGCAACCCATCTTTCTCTTTCTATCTCAACCTCAATATTCCTTCAGTGCTGCACTAAATGTCAGCCTAGATCATGTGCTCAAGTCCCACGGCAGTGAAACTTGCACCCACAACCTTCTAACTCTGAGTATGCTACCCACTGAGCCAAGGCTGACACCTTAACATCCATGCACTGAGTTTGGGCAACCTCAACCCAACTCACAATAGTCTTGAGCCCCACAGCACAAGCCTGCCTCTAATTCAGCAATACGTTATGAACCTCATCCAGTGAGGGCACAGATGGTTGGTGCAGAGAAAGAAAATTTCACACTGATGCAGTAAGGGGAGATTGCGGTTGAGGCATATAGTTGGGACAACAACAATTTGCATCTATATTGAAATGCATAGAAACGTCCCAAATCACATCATTGGGGCATTATCAAACTAAAATTTGATAATGAGCCTTATAAGGAGATATTAGGACTAGTGACGAAACACTCGGTCCAAGATTTAGGTCTTAAGGCGCCTCTCAAGAGAGAATACTATAGAGAGAGAGGGGATTCCAGAGCTTAGCGCTGAGGCAGCTGAAGGCATGACTGCCAGTGGTGGAGCAGAGGAAATTGGGGATGCACAATTGACCATAATGGAGGAACACAAAGATCTTGGAGGGTTGCAGGCCTGGAAGAGGTTACAGAGATAGGATGGAGTGATGCTATGGAAGGTTTTGAATACAAAGATGAGAATTTTAAAAGTCTGGGGACAGAGCAAAGGACTGGCCTAAATCTGACCTGGGAATTCTCAATCCTGACACAACTGCCTGAAATGAAAGTCTTCTTTCCCTCAACATTAACACACCTCAGCTAGACGTTGAGTGCAAGATTTATAAAAATAGATTTCACAGATGAACTTACAGCTGGGAAAATTCAATAGCACAACAAAAGCTCCTTATGAAACACAATGGGCTCGTAAAAGAATTAACATAAAAGTGGTCTTTTGATTTGCTTTTGTGTTAATAAAAATGACTTTCTCTTTTTTGTCTATTAGTTATGATTGAGTTTTTTAAAAATTCCATTTAATGGTATTGTGCCTATTTGGTACCATACATACATTTGAAACTAGGATGATATATCATTACTTACATCATCATTGTGCCTGGTCTGACCACTGATAAGAAATGCAAGTAAATAAATTAATCTATTGACATTCAAATCTGAATGGGAAAAATCATTTGGTAGGGAGGTGGGGGGGGGGGCGGGGGGTGGAGGGGAGAGACAAACGAATAAGAGCAGTATTAACTAGGTTGATGGTCTAGAAGAGTGTTTGCTTTGAGCACCTTTGAGAGCAATCAGCAACTCTAGATCAAAAATACTGCAATGTATTTACAGGAACCAGCTATTTGGCCCAACAGGTCCATGCCTATGTTTAAGCTCCACCTGATCCTCCTCCTATTCCATTTCAGCTAACCCCGTTAACATATCCTTCTATTTATTCCTTTCTCCCTGATGTGCTTATTCTTTCATGGGATGTGGGCATCGTTGGCAAGGCCAGCATTTGTTGCCCATCCCTAATTGCCCTTGACAACTGAGTGGCTTGCTAGACCATTTCAGAGGGTTAGAGTTAAAGGGCATTTTAAGAGTCAACCACATTGCTGTGGGTCTGGAGTCACATGTAGACCAGACCAGGTAAGGACGGCAGATTTCCTTCCCTAAAGGACATTAATGAACCATGGGTTTTTACGACAATCGATGATAGTTTCATGGCACCATTTCTGGGACTAGCTTTCAATTCCAGATTTTATTAATTAATTGAATTTAAATTCTGCTAGCTGCCATGGTGGGATTTGAACCCATGCCTTCAAACTTATCTAGCTTCCCCTTAACTGCATCTATACTCTTCATCTCAACTACTCTATGTGGTAGCGAGTTCCACATTCTCACCACTCTCTGGGTAAAGAAGTTTCTCCTGAATTCCCAACTGGATTTATTGGTGACTATTTCATATTTATGGCCCCTAGTTCTGGTGGCACCTGCAAGTGGAAACATTTTCTCTACGCTGACCCTATCAAATTTAACACAATTTAATCTAATATTTTGGTGCAATTCTGCAATGTAAAATATATTGTTCTATGGGACAGAAGGTGAATGGGAGCAGTGTAATCACATATTTGACAGGTAAGTTGTGCTGTTCACCGTGTTGCCCAGCCACAGTTGTTGGTACCTAAGACCCACCCAGTGATTGGGCCAACCGGCGAGGATCATTGGTTGGATCTGGAGGGCTGGGCTCCTTCCTACTCAGTTCAAAATAACCCTACACTGGCAACACCCTAATATGTAGGGAGCAGTGGTGTTAGCGGGAAGCAATGTAACCCATTGTCCAAAACCTCAGACAGGTAAAACAGTACAGCTTGGCTTTGCTGCAGTAAAACTAAGCAATACAACTGATGGAGAGGAAAACAAGTAATCAATATAATTCCCATCCCTCACACTCATAAATCAAGTTTAGTAAATATGCATCACAAAACGTGACAGGCAGCTAAATACCCATTAAGCCCAAAATCTCTTACGTTTCGTCGTTCTTTCCACAGTTTGACAGTGGTAAAATGGATTTAAGATCCATTTCTAATATGTTCATGTCCTTGGTAGCTGTTAGTGTAACAGGTATGTGGCGGAAGTTCATTCTCTGTCAAATTGCAATTGGCACTTGGAGGTTTACTCTACCCAACAGCAACTCATCTGTGCCCAGTTAATAAACAAAACAAGGTTACTTTTTTCAGCTCTCACTCAACATAGGGTTTTTATTTTGCTTCTCTGTATTACTGACCTTTGAAAAAGAAATGTCATTTTAGGTTGACATTATGTTGGAGTCTATTATAAAGTAGACGCTTAGAAACAAGCAAATGAAGAAGAAAGAGAGACAGAAAGAAAGTGTTTTGCATTTCTACAGTACACAACCTCAGGACAAAGTGAAAAGTGTTTTACTATCAATGAAGTACTTTTGAAGTGAAAATGCAGCTGCCAATTTGTACACAGCGAGCTCCCACAAACAACAATGAATGACTAGATAATTTGTCTACGTGATGTTGGTTGAGGGATAAATATTGGCCAGGACAATTATATATATGCAAAGGTCACAGAATCATAGAAATACACATTTCTCAAATGCCAGATACGATATCCTATTTGTATAACATGTATATTTTTATTACGCTATATGAAAGTCTTGTGTCTAATGTGTATCCAACACATTTCAAAGTGTCAGAAACATTTAAGAAAAGGAAAAAAAGGCAGTCGTTTCTTTGTTATTCTGACCTGGAACAGGAATTTTAGAAGCACCTGACAATCTGCAAACTTCCTTCACTAAGGGACAATTAACCTCTAACTGACCTCGAGATGTTCACAGCTATTAGCCTTCATTGTCTAGTAATTGGACCTGCGCCCATAAATTGGGTGGATTGTCTGCGAAGCAATGTCTTCGTGCACCAGTTGGAGCGGGCCTGAGTCCGGATCGATGTTCAGCATCAGACTTCATTTGAGTGAAACCAGCAAACTGCAGGGCTCCAATCGGTCTGGCTGGGTCAGAGGTCGGTCCTGGAAGGGAGGGGAAAAGAGATGAACCAGAGGGGGTAGGTCCTGGTTGGCAGAGGCCTCTTGGACCTTTGTGCTGTCAGAAAAAAAGAGGACTTCTATCCCTTCTGGTTCTCGTACAATTCTCGTACAAAACATTTCTCTGCCTACTTCTTGAGCATCCTCCTGCAGTCCCTCTAAGGACCACTTGTTAAGTGACTGAAGACGGTGATGAGGCGGAGCATGGACGGTGCTAGCTTCACCCATTTGCACACAAATCTCTATCATTGGATCCCACAACTGGCATTAGGACCCTAATTTGTATATGCAAAGCACTGAATTAGCTGTTTCAGGATGGCACCATTGACTCCTAAATATCAACGGCTTCCAATGTGGTCGGGATTAAAAATAATCATGGTGAACTTATTGGCCCGTTTTCATAAGAAATAGGAGTGGGATTAGGCCATTCGGCCGCTCAAGACTGCTTCGCCTTTCAATGATATCATGGCTGATCTTTGACCTCGACTCCACTTTCCAACCTCATCCCAATATTCCATGATTTCCAATACCGTTTTGCCCATTTCATAGCTGTGAAATGAACATCAGGGAGACCAATTTCAGGTGGGGATCGCTCTCAGACGTGCGCTGGGCAGGTCAAGTTAACTACAACTTCCTTACGTTGCAAGTTGTTGTGATCTGGAAAGCGCTGCCTGAAAGAGTGGCGGAAGTAAATTAGTAACGACCTTCAACAGGGAATTGGATAAACACAAGATGGGGAATAATTTTCAGGGCTACGGGAAAAGAGTAGTGAGTGCTATTAATTGGGTAGCTCTTTCAAAGAGCTGGCACAGGTGCGATGGACCGAATGCCTCCTTGTGTGCTGCATGTTTCCATGAACAACTTCCATTTATGGTAGTGCCTTTAATGCAGCAGAACATCAAAATCGGTCCCAATGGGCTGAAATTTCGGCGGTGGGTGAAAAAATGGCGGCCCCGTGGCAGAGCCACCATAATCTTGTGTGTGGCAGCTCATTTAAATAGCCGGAGCGGGCTGCCCCCACCCCCAATCATGGGGAGGGGGCAGGCTATTCGTCCCCAGCAATGGCGTCAGCTGCCTGTGCACAGGCGCGGACGCCATTTTTAAAGGGCTGTTAGCCCTACTGGCTAATTTAAATATTTAAAGGTAAAGTGAATTAAAAAAAATACATTTCTTTTGCCACTCTCCCACTTTCTGACTAAAAATTTAATTATTTGCCCTTTTTCCCCCCCATCACCAAAACACTTACCTTTATCATCTGATCTTCCCCCCCCGACGAACTTTCAACTTTAACCCTTCCCACCATTCCCTCCACCCATGACGTTAATTTGACTCAATTTCTCCACCCCCCCCCTTGCACTGATAAACCTACCTCCTCCCCCCTCCCCACCAGCGTGGCGCCTCGTTTCCCCAGAGGGGTATCTGAAGGCGAAGAAGTGCCGGCCGCTGGGTTGAAGACATCAGGTGGCAATGTGAGATTCATTAGTTCATTCGTTTTAATTTATTTAAATATTCAAATTGGGGCCCGTCACCGATTGGCGGGGCAGCCGCCACGTGGCCTCGCCGCTGCCCCTAATATCGGGCCAGGCCCTCCTGGTGTCGGGGTGCATGGCGACCCTCTCCCAGAGGTGTCTTCAGCTCCACCCCCCACCCGCCCCCCCGTCATGGAACCTGATGCCTGGGGGAGAACAAAATTGGTCCCATTATGTGGGTCCCATAATCCCGCTCATGAAGCATCACTGACCTGGACATAATTATAGGTAGCAATTGCCACCTGTGGAACTGTCCCAGGCCAGAGTCACCACCTTGTAAAAAAGGAAGAAAATGAGAGATGTAAATGCTGTCAGGCAGGCCATTTTGTGTACCAGGGACATTTAATTAAGATCCTTTATTTTATTACCTACTGCTCCGGAACTCAATTTTATTTTTTTTTCCACTAGCATGTAATTCAGTGTCAAATGCTTTCTCTGCTCTTTTGCACCGAGCAGATTTACTTGCAAATTAAAAGAATACTCTTTGACAGATCAATAGTATTTGTTTCAATTGGATTTATAATGAGCCATTATAACAGTTTGATAAGTCATTTGTGTCCTAGATATTTGAATTATTTGTGACAAAGAAAAAAGAAATCAAATTAGATGGCACAGTGCCATTCACTTGCACAATGTTTCCTTCTGGCAATGATCGATATATCGAATTGCAAAAATGCACATAGATGGTGACATCTCGGAAGCTGACATGGAGGAAAAGTCCTGCTACAAAGCAGCTAAGAATGCTAAAGTCTAAAGGCCCCCACACAGAAAATGCCTTCTATCGACAGCTGTGCGATTTGCCACCTGTTCACATTAAACCACACAAATGTGCCTATCTGTCTATTTCATTTCCAATTATACTGGCCTTAAGCAACTGGTGGGACAACCAGACTTCATGCAAGCACTTAAAAGTGTCAAGCAACAAAGTGGACATATTCCTGGAGTTTTGACTCATGACCTCTTGCCCCACTGGGTCAGTCTTTATTCCCTCATCACCAATTTTTTTTAATATAACAAAGAAATGCAAGTGTGCAAAGAAAATGAAATAAAAATAGCCAATTTTCTTTGAATGGCCCGACAATTTTTCTCCCAGAGTTGCTTGCAGCTAGTGCCGAGGAGACTTATCTTTAATTCCTGGATGACCTGGAGGTCATAAACAAATGGCCAGGGAAGGCAGTTAAAAGTATGTAGGGTGCCAGCTTGCTGAACAATGCAGCATGTGGACATTGGTTGAGGACCTGTGCCGTGAAGAAACCTTTGTCAAAAATTAAAACCGAGTGAGACACCAGAAAACTGCTGGCACCCACAAAACTGTACCCCAACATTGAGGAACAAGAGAGGAGGTGGTGGAGGGGAAAGTAAGAGCAGGAGAGGCAACTGGAGCTTAATCTGCTGACATTATAACAAGATCATCAAAGCCAGAACATCTGAACCTTTAATCTGCATCTGAATAATCATTTGTGTAAATATTAATATTGCAACCAGTAATAATAATTTTATACTTATCACATTGAAACATCTCAACGTGCTTCAGACGATGAATTGCCTTTGGAGTATAGTGACGACTGCTTTGTATTATAACAGGGATAGGATCCCACTTCAGTATGAGTACTTGCTCCCAAGTGTTGAGTGAAGCCAAAGATCAACAATTCTGAAGCAGATTACATGCTGCCTCAGGACCCAGTTGAGCGCTCACTAAATCATGATGTCTAAGTGAAATTAAACAGCATGGCTATTGTGATGGGTGAGTGGTTAATGCACCTGCATTACAATCCTACTCAGAGTATCCTGCTTCGCCCCTCCTAGATCCTTCTCTCCTGTTGTTATGCCTCCTTTCATTTTCCCTTCTCGGGTGCTCTGCCTTCCCAAATCCCTACACCAACCCTTCAGTACTCCTGGGCCTTCCTACTCTCCTGATGCTGTCCCACGCTTGACTCCCTCTTAGATAAGCCTACAGCTTCCCTGTGCACCTCTCTTGGCATTCTTCGAAAGGCTCATTGAGGCACTCACCACTACCTCCTCATGAGCCAATTGCCCCATCTCGCTCTCTTGCCAATCTTCCCTCACAGCGTGTCGGCAGCGGGCTCATGTTGCCAATCTCCTCCCTGTCCAACCCACCCTTTCCAGTGCTGATCCTGTGGACTCTACCAGTGGTCCAGTTATCACCACCCCTCTCCACATTGAGCTCCAGAATGTCCGTTCACTTACGAACAAAGCCCTTGCAATGCATGAGCTTATTGTGGATGATTGCATTGAAATCATGGCCTTGACAGAAATCCCAACCGAAGCCTGCCCGCTTGGCTATACCTTCCACCATTTGCCTCACCCAGACCGTGGTGGTGATGGTGTGGCTCTTATAACCAAATCTCACCTTTATCCGTCCCCTTCCTTCTTACTGCTTCTTTTTACACTTCCTCTCTGAACCTTCTATATTCGGCCTGGTTCTCAATTGTATTATCCATCTGATATCTGTCATATGCACCCTTTTTCTGCTTCATCTGGATTTGTTTGTCTTACCTTGTGGGAATGTACCCCGACTGGACCCGAACTATCTCCTCTTTAAATGCAGCCCTTTTTTAAATTCTTTCTTGGGACGTGAGCATCGCATGCAAGGCCAGCATTTATTGCCCATCCCCAATTGCCCTTGAGAAGGTGGTGAGCTGCCTACTTGAATCGCTGCAGTCCATATGGTGTAGGTACACCCACAGTGTTGATTTGGCTTTTTCTGCAGCGATTTTACACAACTGAGTGGCTTGCTAGGTCATTTCCATTGTTCTGTTACAGTTCTGCTGGCCAATCTTTGATTCCAATTTACCTGGGTCAGATCTGTTCTCACCTCATTGAAGTTGGCGCTCCCACAATTAATTATTTTTACTCTGGATTGCTCCTTGTCCTTTTCCATAGCTAACATCCGATGATCACCGTCCGCTAAATGTTCCCCTACTGACACTTGATCCAACTGACCCACCTCATTCCAAAGAATCAGATCCAGCAATGCCTCCTTCCTCATTGGGCCAGAAACATACTGAGGTAGAAAATTCTCCTGAATACATTTCATAAATTCTTCCCCTTCTCTGCCTTTCACACTATTCCTATCCCAGTCTATATTAGGATAATTAAAGTCCCCATTATAACAACACTATAGTTCTTGCACCTCTCTGTAATTACCTTGCACATTTATTCCTTTATATCTTTCCCACTATTTGGTGGCCTATAGAATACACCCAAGAGTGTAATGGTTCTTCTACTATTTCTTAGCTCTAACCAAATAGATTCTGTCCATGACATTCTTTATTTCCAACACTGTAATGTTCTTCTTAATCAACACTGCTACTCCACCGCCTTTCTTTCCTTCCCTATCTTTCCTGAACACCTTGTATCCAGGAATATTTACTACTCAGCCTGCCCTTTTTTGAGCTAGGTCTCCGTTTTTGCCACAACATCATATTCCCATGTGGCTATCAGTGCCTGCAACTCACCAACCTTATTTATCACATTCCATGCATTCACATACAAGCACAGCAAACTTAATTTAGACCTTATTTGTTTTTTTTTGTGGGATGTGGGCATCGCTGGCTAGGCCAGCATTTATTGCCCATCCCTAATTGCCCTTGAGCTGAGTGGTTTGCTAGGTCATTTCAGAGGGCACTTAAGAGTTAACCACATTGCTGTGGGTCTGGAATCACATGTAAGCCAGAACAGGCAAGGACAGCAGATTTCCTTCCCTAAAGGATATTAGTGAATCAGATAGTGAATCAACTGACAATGGTTTCATGGTCATCATTAGACTAGCTTTTGATTTCAGATTTGTTAATTGAATTCAAATTTCACCATCTGCCATGTTGTGATTCGAACCCATGTCCCCAGAGCATTAGTCTGGGCTTTGGATTACTAGTCCAGTGACATTACCACTATGCCACCGCCTCCCCTCTTACTCTGACCCCACGTAAATACTGTCATACAGGCCCCCACCAGCCAAGAATGAGGTATATTAATTTTGCCACATGGACATTAAATTTCAAATTGTTGCTGGGAAGAAGAGAAGGCCTGTTACAAGGACTGCCAGACCTTGGCTGGAAAAAAAACATTTACAGACTAACAGACATTGAAGGCAGGGAAGCGCTTTCCATTCCCTGCTAAGATGATACAATGCACAGAGTCAAGATATGGTCAGACCGGTTAGTCACATGACTAACCTGCTTGGCAATCTGGGGGGGTTTCTGAATTTATAGTTTGAACTGAGAGTCTGCAGAAAGCAGAATTCTCTTGGACTGAAGACGACTTCCTGTCTGTCTGTCTGCTCCCATCTCTTTCCCACAAGCCTCTAAATCCACTGAAGCCACATGAACCCCAAGAGAGAAAAGTCTCCTACAGCGAACAAGGTTTAAGAAGAATACTGGGCCCCAACGAAAAGCAAGATCTACCTCCAATCAAGGACTACTACAGTGAGCTCGAAGAACCTTAACAACAACTCTTCAGATATTGCCTCAAACTTTTCCACTTTATTTTTCTTCTGCTCTTTTCTGTCTCTTGCATGTGTGTATCGCGTATGCATGCTAGCATGGGCATGGCGTGTATCTGTAGGCGTCAACCGAATTAGAGTTTAAGTTTAATAAATTTCAACTTTTCTTCTTTAAAACTAAGAAAGCCTGTTTGTGCTGTTTTCTTTGCCTTATATTTGGAAAGCAGTGAACAAAGATTCACCAAGGGGGAGCTAAAAACACAGTGTGTTTAAAAATAAAACCCTGTTACAGTAAGACCAGGTGAAGGCCGAAAGTGATCTCTCGACCTCTTTCTCACCTGGTCGTAACAATACCTTACTATTTCCTACTCTAGTGCTATCTGTCTCTCCCAGTTCTCTGTGCACCTTAGTTTTTCTTGCTAATATTATCTTGTGGTTCCCACACCCCACCAAGTTAGTTTAAACCCTCCCAATAGCACAAGCAAATCACCCCACAAGGACATTGGTCCCGGCTCTGTTCAGGTACCAGCCTGTCCCCCAGAATGGGTCCCAATGTCCAAGGAATTTAAAACCCTTCTTCCTGCACCATCTCTCCAGCCACACATGTATCTTCTCTATCCTCCTTTCTCTATGCTCACTGGCGCATGGTACTGGGAGTAATCTTGAGATTTCTAACTCTGAGGTCCTGCTTGCCATTTTCTTTCCTAGCTCCTTAAACTCTGCTTGCAGAACCCCATCCCACATTCTACCTATGTCGTTGGTGCTGATATGGACCATGACCATTGGCTGTTCACCATTCCCTGTCAGGGTGCTCCGCAGATGCTCAGTGACATCCTTGACCTTGGCACCAGGGAGACAACATACCATGCAGCAGGTCTGGCAGCATCTGTGGAAAGAGAAGCAGAGTTAACGTTTCGGGTCAGTGACCCTTCTTCCGAAGGGTTCCTTCCGAAGAAGGGTCACTGACCCGAAACGTTAACTCTGCTTCTCTTTCCACAGATGCTGCCAGACCTGCTGAGTGATTCCAGCATTTCTTGTTTTTGTTTCAGATTTCCAGCATCCGCAGTATTTTGCTTTTATTTTAGACAATATACCATCTTGGATTCACATCTGTGGTCGCATAAATGCCTGTCTGTTCCTCTAACAATCAAATCCCTAATCACTATTGATTTCCCAATCTTCCCCCTGTATAGCTGAGCTAGCCATAGGGCCATGAACTTGACTCTGGCTGCAGTCTCCAGAGGAACCATCACTCTTACCAGTATTTAGAATGGAATACAGGTTAGAGAGTGAGATGGACTCTGGGGACTCCTTCACTATCTGCCTAGTCCTTCTTGACTGCCTAGCGATCACCCATTCCCTCTCTGCCTGCATACCCTTCAGCCGTGAGATGACCACATGTATAAACATGCTATCCATGAAACTCTCAGCCTCGCGAATGCACCACAGTGGTGTTAGCTGCCGCTCAAGCTCCTAAGCCTGGAGCTCGAGCTGCTGCAGCAGCTGACGACACTTCTTGTACATGTGATTATCCAGGAGACGAGAAGTGTCCTGGAATTCCCACATGAACAGGATGCACATTCCAAGCTGCCCTGCCCTGCCTCTATTTATCTGTTGGCCACCCACTTGACCTTGCCATCTCACGTGGCCTTGCTACCCCCAAAGTACCCATCACAGATAGGGACATCTCTGATCACCTTCTTGTATCACTCTTTACCCACATCCTACTTTCCCCTCCAAACCCAACTTCCTTCTGCATCTGCCCCTGGAAAAACATCCCCCAGTTCACTTAGAACTGCCCTCTCAATTTCCCTGTTGTTTAACCTTCGGTCTTCTGTTCACCATGACATTTCCCCAGCTACCAATCTGCTCGACCACATCCTTGATGTCCTAGCCCCATTCAAACCATTACTCTCACCCTGGCTGTTTCCCTGGTACGGCTCTCATCTCTGCTCCCTTAGGGCCAAGAGTTGCAAACTTGAAATGATATAGCGGACAAGTGGTTTAGCCATTCACCGTCAGATCTGACTGGACCACATAAAGCGATATTGGGTCCTGCTGTCATCTGCGAAAACTACTCACAATTCTAGGATCATCTAGAATGCAAAGGGAACTCCCAGCTTCTTCTCTGAACTGCAAGCCATATTTTTAATCCCCTTTCCCCTGTCTTCTCCACCGTCCCTTCCAATGACAAGTGCGAGGAGCTCATGGATTTCTTTGTCACCAAGATTGAGACCATCCAATCTCCTGCCTCTATCACTTTCCTCCCTTCCACAAGCCCACTTGGCCAAACTTCCTCTAAGGCTCCCCCCTGCCCTAGCCCTGAGCTTGTTTCCTTCTCTAGTTTCTCTTCGATCTCCCCTCATGCCCTCCCCTCATCTTTACCATGAGGTTCACCTTCTGTTCCCTCAGCCCTATTTCCACTGAACTACTGGCCACCAACTTCCCCTCCTGATCCCCATAGTCAATATTATTAATGGATCTCTCTCCTCAGGTGTTGTCCCTCTCTCCTTCAAATCTGCCGTCATCACCCTCTCCTCAAAAAAGCAACTCTTGACCTCCCCAGTCCTTGCAAATTACTGCCCCATCTCCAACCTCCCTTTTCTCACCAAAGTTCTTGTACATGTTCTGATGAAGGGTCACTGACCTGAAACGTTAACTTTGATTCTCTCTCCACAAATGCTGCCAGACCTGCTGAGTATTTCCAGCACTTTTTGTTTTTATTCTTGTACATGTTGTTGCCTCCCAAATCCATTCCATTCTTTCCTGGAACTCCATGTTTGAATCCCACAAATCAGGTTTCTGTCTCTGCCACAGTACTGTAAATGCTCTTAGCAAAGTCACAAATGACATCCTATATGACTGTGACTCCCTACTTCCCTCAGCCTTCTCTTCCTCCAATAATCTGCTGACTTTGAAAACCCAGGCCCTGATGTCCCTCAATCACCTCTTCCTGATGATGCTAATTTTTCCTGTCAACCTTTGTAGCCTTATGCACTATTAATCTCAGTCCTCCATCTTCATATCTCAATAAAAAAACAAGAAGATAGAAACAACTCAGCTTCCAATTATACTGGACCGAGAACTATGTAAGACAAGTCTGCAGCTATTATATTGTGGGCAGGTTGGGGAAGGGGTCACTAATGTATCAACACAGCAACAACAGCTTGAATTTATATGGCACTTTCAATGTCGCAAAATGTCCCAAGGCACCTAGCAGGAGTGTTATCAGGCAAAATTTGACATTGAGCCACGTAAGGAGATACTAGGAGAGATGACCAAAAGCTTAGTCAAAGAGGTAGGTTTAAGGAGTGTCTTAAAGGAGGAAAAGAGGTATAGGAAGGGAATTCCAGATCTTAAGGCCTTGTCAGCTGAAGGTATGGCAGCCAATGGTGGGGGTGAAGGAAACCAGGGTTGCACAAGATGTCAGTATTGGAGGTCTTGGAAGGTTGTACTGGTTGAAGGCTGCTACAGAGATAGTGGGAGGGGTGAGACCATGGAGTAATTTGAACATAAGAATAAGAGTTTTAAATTCAAGGCATTGTTTAACTGGGATCCAATGTAGGCCAGTGAGCAAAATGGGTAACAGGTGAACAGGATTTGGTGCAAGTTAGGATGAAGTTTCTTATATAATGGGAGGATTTTCTCTGGGTCATGAACTTATAGCTTTAATGGAGTCTGGTCACTTGCTGTTGAGTTGCTGCAATAGCTTTATAAATTTTCAATGAATTTTAATGATCTAACAAAGAAAAACCACCAACGCTCAAGCTGTAAATCGACTCTATGCCTAGTCAAAAACCAACTAACCCCACACCTAAATCTATTCCACAAGGCTATCTCAGATGTTCTCTCTATGCAAGAGAAGCAGAGACATTACGAATAACATAAGTGGGGGCTTCTTTATTAATCAGCCTTGTGACCCTGGAGCATCAGCCTTGTGACCCCTGAGCATGAGCAGTAAAGTGACACTGAATACGCGAAGCTTGATGGCTTTTACTCTGCTGTATCATTTCCACAGAAAGTATCTTTTACACAGTGGAATTTCAATGATTAGACCAGAAGAAAATGAAAAACTACAATTCCAATGTCAGAAACACTCCCAAGTAGGACAGAAAAGGACTTTGACAGGCTTACTGGAGTTTGATTCATTGCAGTTTTAAATTTAACACACAAATTTTGCACACAAGCAAAGGTAAATGATGCAAGATTCAGGACTTAACTTGCACAGAATCAAAGTAGCACAAGATGCTTTATGGATGCACTCCAAGCGGATAAATTAAAAATGATACACTGGCACATATTATACCAGATTGTGCACAACAAACTAGATTTCATATTCAGTTCAACTGTAATAGCAATGAGCTTGTTAATGTATAGATATACTTGCACTTTTACAGCACCTCTCAGTACCACACGACATCCCAAAGTGCTTTACAGCCAATGAAGTACTTTTGAAGTGTAGTCACTGTTGTGATGTAAGAAACATGGCAGCCAATTTCCACACAGCAAAATCCCACAAATAGCAATGAGATAATGATCGGATAATCTGTTTTTGTGATGTTGATTGAGGGATAAATATTGGTTTGCTCACCCGGGAGAACAACATGCTCTTTTTTGAAATAGCGCAATGGGGTCTTTTACATCCACCTGAGAAGGCTGATGCGAGCCTCAGTTTAACACCTCATCTGACAGTGCAGCAATCTCCCCGTACTGGACTGTAGTGTCAGCTTTGTTTTTAGTTTGTCAAATCAATAACAACAACTTGCATTTGTGTAACGCTTTTAACATAGTAAAACATCCCAAGAAGCTTCACAGGAGCATTATCAAACAAATTTTGACACCGAGCCATGTAAGGCAATATGGGACAGCTGATCAAAAGCTTGATCAAAGAGGTAGGTTTTAAGAAGCATCTTGAAGGAAGAAACAGAGGTGGAGAGGTTGAGGGAGGGAATTCCAGAGCTTTGGGCCTGAATAGCTGAAGGTGTGGCTGCCAATGGTGCAGCAATTAAAATTGGAGAACGGCAAGAGGCCAGAATTGGAGGAACGCAGAGATCTCAGAGCGTTGTAGGTCTGCATAAAACTACAGCGATAGTGATGGGAAAGGCCATGGAGAGAACAAGGATGAGAATTTTGAAATAAAGATGTTGCTTGACTGGGATCCAATGGAGGTCAGCGTTTGCTTTCGTGTGACGGGTGAATGGGACTTGATGTGAGTTAGGATACGGGCAGGAGAATTTTGGATAAGTTGGTTTATGGAGGGTGGGAGATGGGAGGCCAAGCAGACAAGCCACTGGCCTCCCATACTCAGAAATTAAATGTATGACTTCAAACAACTGGTCTATAGCAAAAGAGACCTCATTAAATCTTTAATAAAGCAATTATAATGCACCCACTAAGTTTTTTTGACAGTAAACACAACCTCAAGCAGGAAGTTACTTGAGTGTCATTCTGAATAATGTTCCAAAACACTTTAGCTGGGATAAAGCTCACTTGCTACATGGGTACTGTGGTAGGTCCTGCTTTGAATAGCATCCCCTAGAATTATCTTATTTGAACATCAAGAAAGGGAGAGGGAACAGTGCTGAATCTCAACTCTATCAGGGCTTCAGAGCTGGTCTGGGCACATTTACCAACCTACTGGATATTATTGAAAAGAAGGCCTTGAGAAAAAGGTTGCAGACTTTAAATCTGTGTACCCACCAACCTGAAAAAATGTTCAGCAGATGACTAACGAAAGACATCATTTATGTATTGTGTTTCATGCCTTCAGGATGTTCCCAAAGTGCTTCATAACCAATGAGATTTTTTTTTCAAGTTTTTGTCGCTGTTGTAATGTAGGAAATGCAGCAGCCAATTTGCGCACAGCAAGCTCCCACAAACAGCAATGAGATAATCAAAGAATCATGGAATGGTTACAGTACAGGAAGACATTCAGCCCATTGTGATGGTCCCAGTTCTCTGCAACAGCAACTCAGCCAATCCCACTTTCCTGCCCTTCCTCTGGAGCCCTACGAATGTTTTCTCTTCAATTATCCAATTCCCTTTTAAAAGCCACGACTGAATTTGCCTCTCAGGTAGTGCATTCCAGATCCAAACCATTCGCTGCGTAAAAACTTTTGCCTCATGTCACCGTTCGTTCTTTTGCCATTCAACTTATATCAGTGTCCTCTGGTTCTGGACCGTTCCACAAATGGGAACAGTTTCTTCCTATCTACTCTGTGCAGACCACTCATGATTTTGAACAGGTCTATCAAATCTTCTCTCAACCTTCTCTTCTCCAGCTTTGCCAATCTATCCACATAACTGAAGTCTGTTATCCCTGGAACCGTTTGTATAAATTTTTGTGCACCCTCTCTAAAGCCTGCACATCCTGCACCCAGAATTGAAATCAATACTCCAGTTGAGGCTGAATCAGTGCTTTATAAAAGTACATCATAGCTTCCTTGCTCTTTTACGATATGCCTCTCTTTATAAAGCCCAGGATCCCATATGCCTTTTTAACCACTTCCTCGCCTGCCCTGCCACCTTCAACAATTTGTGCACATATACCTCCAGGTCCCACTGCTCCTGCACCCCCTTTAGGTTTGTATCCTTCATTTTATATTGCCTCTCCTCGTTCTTCCTACCAAACTGTTTCACTTCACAATTCTCTGCATTAAATTTCATCTGTCATGTGTCTGCCCATTTCATCAGACTGTCCATGTCCTCATGAAGTCCATCACTATCCTCCTCACAGTTCAAAATACTTCCAAGTTTTGTGTCATCTGCAAATTTTGAAATTGTTCCCTGCACATCCAAGTCTAGATCATTGGTACAGATCAGGAAAAGCAGTGGTCCTAGTACTGACCCTGGGGAACCCCACTATATACATCTCTCAAGGCCAAAAAACAACTGTTTTCCACAACTATTTCCTGTCACTCGGCCAACTTTGTATCCATGCTGCCACTGTCCTTTTCATTCCATGGGCTTCCACTCTGCTGGCAAGTCTATTATGTAGCATATTACCAAACACATTTTGAAAGTCCATGTACAGAAGATAATCTGTTTTTAGTGATGTTGGTGGTGAGCTAAGTAGTGGCCAAGACACCAGGGAGAACTCCCCTGCTCTTCTTCAGTACTGTGCGAAGAGATCTTTTACATCCACCTGAGAGGACAGACAGGACCTCACTGCAGCCAGAAGGCAGCCTAGATTTTGCACTCAAGTCTCTGGAGTGGGTCTTGAACTCATAGCTTCTGAGTCAGAGGCAAGTGCGTTATCCACTGAGCCATGGCTGGCACCTGTCACTAATTAAAATGGTAGTTAGCATCCAAACCATAAGGACCAAGGTCTATGGCCTGCTAGGCCTATCCATGAAGAACAACAACCTCCTCAGCTTACAGGCCAGCAGAATCCCTCATACCGGCCTTGTTTGAATAGCATATCGGCACCCAGGCCGGAATTACACCACCCCAACAAGCCAGATGGTGGCAGGGCAGGTGGCGTAAAATGGAGCGAGAGGCTCCGGGAGGCTTTCCTGACCCGGTCCTGCCTCCGCCGCTCCCCCCCCCACCACCTTTATGTAGGGCGGGGGGAGCGAAAAACGGCCTGCCCGCCCCAGACCATTCAAGCCCCTCAAGTGGCCACTAAACGTCCTCTAAAGGGCCTTCGCCCACCTGCACACGGATTTTACGCATGGCAAGTGGGCATCCTGGAGCCGGGAAAAGCCGCTTGTGAAAACCAGGCGGCTGCGATCATCCTGGGGGGTGGGCCCTGCACATCGTGCACAGGGTGCCTAATGGCGGTCTGCCCCCGCTACCCCAACCACCCCCGCCACCCAACACGCCCCCTTCCCCCACAACCGTCCACCCTTGCCTCACCGGAGCCAGAACAATTACCCCCGGCGAGGCAACCAAAACCTACCTGTCTTCTCGGCTCCATGTCTTCGGCTGGGCTGCAGTCCCAACAGTGGCCACCGCTCCCGGTGGCGCTGCTGGGACTAAGAGTTGCCAGCCCGCTGATTGGCCGGCAGCTCAATGAGGTGGGACTTCCTCTCTCAAGCGGGTGGAATTCCCACCTCGGAAGAATTAAAGCCTGGGGACCTGTAAAATGCGAGTCGGATTCCCAGGCAAGGCGGAAACGGATTCACCACCGACTTTTAAGCCGGTAGCCGGCTCCTGTCCACCCAATGTGAAATCCTGGCCCCAGTGTCCAGACTGACACATAAAGAGTGGATACTAGAAAGCATCAATGCCTTCTGCAACAAAACAACAACTTGCATTTATATAGCACCTTTATAGAATCATCCTTCCCAGAGGCTTTTCCACTGGCTAGAGAATCAATGGCATCTCTGAATTCCGATTTTGTTGGCTGTTCGTCCAGCTCATCCATGACTGGCAGAGACTGGGCTGCATTGAGGGCAGCCTCAGTGACAACATTTTCCCTGGAGTACAGTTCTAGGTAGTGCTCCACCCAACGGTCCATTTGCTTGTGTTGGTCAGTGATCGTATCCCCTGATTTTGACTTGAGGGGGGCAATCTTCTTGATGTTTGGCCCAAAAGCTCTCTTAATGCCATCGTACATTCTTCTGATGTTTCCGGTGTCAGAGGCCAGCTGAATACGACTGCATAGGTGTTGCCAGTAGTCATTTGCACAGCTCCTGGCTGTTCTTTGTGCAACATTTCTGGCTACTTTAAGAGCTATGGATGGTAACTCGCTGGGGGCTTTCTTGTAGTTCAACAGTGCAATACGCTTAGGAGCCATGACAGGTTCCAGCTCTTCAAAGTGAGATTGAAACCAGTCTGCATTCTGCTTCTCACGTTTGCCGTAAGTGGTCTTTGCTGAGTCATAGATGGCGTGTCCGATGTGAGCCCACTTAGTCTTTGCATCCCCTGTAGGAGTGTTTTGAAGGGCTTTTTCAAGTGAATTTAGAAACTTATGTAATAGCTGTGGATAAGAAATTCTGTTAGTGTTGATGCACGGGCGGCCCTTCTGTTTGGAGTGATGCAGCTTCTTTGGTTTGAGTCTAACCTTGCTGCACACCAGGGAGTGGTCGGTGTCACAGTCCGCACTGTGGAAGCTGCATGTGATTAGGGCACTGTTTATAGAGGCTCGCCTTGTGACGATGAGGTCCAGCTGGTGCCAACGACGATATCTTGGGTGCCTCCATGAAACCTGGTGACAGGGTTTAGTGTGAAAGAACGAGTTGGTGATGCAGAGGTTGTGATAGGTACACAACTCCAGCAGTCTCTGTCCATTCTCATTCATCCTTCCAATGCCATAGCGCCCAAGGCAGGAGGGCCATGAGTCATGGTCGACCCAACCCTGGCATTAAAGTCCCCCAGCCGGAACAGGTGTTCAGTATTGGGGATGCTACTAATGATATTACGGAGTTCCTCGTAGAACTGGTCTTTAACTTCAGGTAGGGAGCAGAGTGTTGGAGCATAGATGCTGAGTAGGTGTACTGGACTAGAGGCAGTGAGCAGTCGGATGGACAGTATGCGTTCCGAGCCATTTGAAGGTAGCTCTATCATGCTGAGCAAAGAGTTTCTGATGGCGAAGCCCACTCCATGCTGTCTTGGTTCTTCAGGATCCCTACCCTACCCTGGGATAATCAAGAGTGCCAAGCCTGCTATACTCTCAGCACTCCATGAACTGCTTTGCCTGTGCTGGGACGAGGGAGCAGTACCACAGGACATGCGCGATGCCAATATCATCACCCTCTATAAGAACAAGGATGATCACGGTGGCTGCAACAACTACCGTGGAATCTCCCTGCTCAGCATAGCGGGGAAAGTCTTTGCTCGAGTCGTTTTAAACAGGCTCCAGAAGCTGGCTGAGCCTGTCTACCCTGAGGCACAGTGTGGCTTTCGAGCAGAGAGATCCACCATTGACATGGTGATCTCCCTTCACCAGCTACAGAAAAAATACCGCAAACAACAGATGCCCCTCTACGTTGCTTTCATAGATCTCACCAATGCCTTTGACCTCGTCAGCAGACGTGGTCGCTTCAGAACACTAGCAAAGATCAGATGTCTACCAAAGTTACTAAGTATCATCACCTCATTCCATGACAATATAAAAGGCACAATTCAGCATAGCGGCACCTCATCAGACCCCTTTCCTATCCTGAGTGGCGTGAAACAGGGCTGTGTTCTCGCACCTACACTGTTTGGGATTTTCTTCTCCCTGCTGCTCTCACATGCGTTCAAGACTTCAGAAGAAGGAAATTTCTTCCACACAAGATCAGATGGCAGGTTGTTCAACCTTGCTCGTCTAAGAGCGAAGACCAAAGTACGGAAGGTCCACATCAGGGAACTCCTCTTTGCTGACAATGCTGCATTAACATCCCACACAGAAGAGTGTTTGCAGTGACTCATCGACAGGATTCCGGCTGCCTGCAACGAATTTGGCCTAACCATCAGCCTCAAGAAAATGAACATCATGGGACAGGAGGTCAGAAATGCTCCATCCATCAATATCCATCACCTACCTAGGCTCAACTATCACCAGTAACCTGTCTCTCGATGCAGAAATCAACAAGCGTATGGGAAAGGCGTCCGCTGCTATGTCCAGACTGGCCAAGAGAGTGTGGGAAAATGGCGCACTGACACGGAACACAAAAGTCCGAGTGTATCAAGCCTGTGTCCTCAGTACCTTGCTCTACGGCAGCGAGGCCTGGACAATGTATGTCAGCCAAGAGCGACGTCTCAATTCATTCCATCTTCGCTGCCTCCGGAGAATCCTTGGCATCAGGTGGCAGGACCGTATCTCCAACGCAGAAGTTCTCGAAGCGCCAACATCCCCAGCATATACACCCTACTGAGCCAGCGTCGATTGAGATGGCTTGGTCATGTGAGCCACATGGAAGATGGCAGGATCCCCAAGGACACACTGTACAGCGAGCTCGCCACTGGTATCAGACCCACCGGCCGTCCATGTCTCTGCTTTAAAGATGTCTGCAAACGCAACATGACATCCTGTGACATTGATCACAAGTTGTGGGAGTCAGTTGCCAGTGATCGCCAGAGCTGGCGGACAGCCATAAAGGCGGGGCTAAAGAGTGGTGAGTCGAAGAGACTTAGCGGTTGGCAGGAAAAAAGACAGAAGCGCAAGGGGAGAGCCAACTGTGTAACAGCCCCGACAACCAATTTTATCTGCAGCGCCTGTGGAAGAGTCTGTCACTCTAGAATTGGCCTTTATAGCCACTCCAGGCTCTGCTTCACAAACCACTGACCACCTCCAGGCGCCTACCCATTGTCTCTCGAGACAAGGAGGCCAAAGAAGAGAAGATAGAATCATAGAAGGGTCACAGCACAGAAGGAGGCCATTTGGCCCATCATGTCCGTGCCGGCTTTGTACAAGAGCATCTCAGCTCGTTCTTTTCGGCATAACCCTGCAGATCTTTCCTCTTTAGATAATTATCCAATTCCCTTTTGAAAGCCACGTTTGAATCTGCCATCACCACACTCTCAGGCAGTGCATTCCAGATACTAACAACTCACTGCGTAAACAAATTTTTCCACATGTCACCGTTGTTTTTTTTGCCAATCACCTTAAATTGGTGTCCTTTCATTCTCGACCCTTCCGCCATTGGGAACAGTTTCTCCCTATCCACTCCGTCCAGACCTCTCGTGATTTTGAATGCCTCTATTAAATCTTCTCTCAACCTTCTCTTCTCTAAGGAGAACAGTGCCAGTTTCATCAATCAATCCATGTAACTGAAGTCTCTCATCCCCAGAACCATTCTTACAAATCTTTTCTGCACCCTTTCTGATGCCTTCACATCCTTGCTAAAGTGCAGTGCCCAGAATTGGGCATAATACTCCAGTTGAGGCCAAACCAGTGTTTCATAAAGGTTCAACATAACTTCCTTGCTTTTGTATTCTAAGCTTCTACTTGTAAAGCCCGGGATCCCACATGCCTTATTAACCACTTTCTCAACCTGCCCTGCCACCTTCAATGATTTGTATATACCCTCAGGCAATTCTGTTCTGGCACCCACTTCAGAATTGTATCCTTTATTTTACAATGCCATTCCTCTTTCTTCCTACCAAAATGTATCACGTAGTAGAACATTCAAAGGCATTATTGAACACCCAAGTCACGTAAGGAGATTGTTGGGAGAGGTGCCCAAAACTTTGCTCAAGGAGCATCTTGAAGCAGGAGAGAGAGAGAGGTAGAGAAATGGAGATGTTTAGGGAGGGAATTCCAGAGCTTAGAGCCTAGGCAGCTGAAAGCACGGCTGTCAACAGTGGCGCAATTAAAATCAGGGATGTGAAACAGGCCAGAAATTGGTTCTTGGAAGCTTGTAGCACTGGAGAAGGTTACAGAGATATGGAGGGCTAAGACCATGGAGGGATTTGAAAACAAGAGGGAATAAAATTGTAGGTAAATTATTGAATTTTTTTAAAAAAAGGATAGAGACATCTGCCACAAATGTACTCACTGGCTTATTAAAAAAAACTTCTCTCATCTTCTACTAAATGCAGTTGAAAGGAACGGGGGAGGAACAAGCTGGTTCAAGTATAAACCTCATCAACATGTAAATATATTCCAATTCAGTAAACAATTAGGTAGTTATTCAGTACAGGACACCGTATAATGATTCTTTCTGTTTTAAAGATAATAGCACCCTTGAGTGCGACAGAAGACGACCACCATTTCTGTATGACAAATAGATCATCGACCTCTGAGGTAATTAAAACCCTTCCGAAACACAGCCTTTCAAGCACTGTTTGAATTATGAAATGTGTGGCACCGAAAGTTCAAGAGATTATAGGCTTCTTTTAATCAGTGACAATACGTAATCAAGACAATGCATTGATGCTTTATCCAGACAAAAGAGACCATTTCCATTAACTGTTGGAGCAATGAAATTCAGAAACCAAAATGTGAGCCTACTTTGCTGTCTATAGAACTAAGGCAATTTTATTGAGAGCTCAAATTTAACCCTAATTCACATTAATGATGTAAAGTTTGGAGGGCCAAGGTTTGTTCATCTATGTTGAGGATCAAAGAGTTTCCACGTTCCCAAAGCAATAGCTCCCTATTGAATCTTTTAGCACAAAAGGAGACCATTTCACCCATTGTGCCTGCGCTGGCTCTTTAGAGGAGCTATCCAATAAATTCCACTTCCCGTACTCTTTCCCTATAGACCTGAAATGTTTCCTTATTTATGTATATATCCAATTCCCTTCCAAGCACTGCGTTCTGTGCCCGCTGTTTAGTTACCAATCCATCTGCAAATGGAAACAGTTTCTCCCTATCTATTCAGTCAAAATCCTTCTGAATTTTGAACTGCTCCATTAAATATCCTCCTTAACCTCCTCTGCTCAAAAGTTAACAATCCCAGTTTCTCTAGTCACCCGACACAACTGAAGTCCCTCACCCTCAGTACCATTCTTTCCCTTTTCAACTACCCCCTTCTAATTTTCACCACTTTTTCCCCCAAAAGGTGGTCATTTGTATTGAAATGCACAGGTGTGAACCTCATCCAGCACAATGTCTTCAACATAAGCTGAGACAGCTATTTCCCCATGAAGAGTGTTATGGCAAAGACTGATTCTGTCCACACATGTACACATCCCAGCTAACCTTTCTTCAACCCACAACAGTGAAGGGCAATTAAACAGCACCAACATACTTGTTAAGTGTTAATGTATTGGTAACCGTTTACCAGGTGGTTATGTAAAGATTGGGCTGATTTGACTGACAAGCTAGTTGATAATTAAATGAGAAATCGCTGGACTGATTTTGATGGACTCTTTTTTTTGAATAGTCTGCAGGGGAGTTCTCTCCAGTGTCCTTGACAATATTTTCCCTCAACCACCAACTCAAAAAAAAGAAAACCTGGTCATTTAATTCACAGCTGTTTGTGAGAGCTTGCTAATGCAAATTGCCTGCCGCGTTCCCTACATTACAAAAGTCAGTACCGTTCAAAAACATGTATATAAAATTAAATAGTGGGGGTTTATGTCCCCTTTCTAAGGGAGGAACAGAATTGGTAGCAAAGCTTTGTTGTGAATTGACTTTATTGAGACAAAGTTGAAGACAAGTTCCCAATTACCATACTACAAAGAAGCTAAATGTTAGTTTATAATAGCGAGATTTTAATAATTAGTAAACTGGTTAGTGACCTAATAATTTTACAAGCACTTCATTGGTTGTAAAGTGCTTTGGGTTGTTCAAGATTATCAGCAATGACAATGCAGCAAGTGATTCAAGTGTTCCTTTTCTTGACCACAAGATACTTCCAATCACTTTATACATCGGGAGCCTCCAAGAATTTGTTAAAATGCATATTTGGCAGGCAGTTATATACTGGACACATTCAGCACACCAGAAGGAAAAGCATATGTTCCTCAGACTTTTTCTTCTGATGCCTTAAGGGCACTCTGGCCAAAACAACACAGTGGGATCCTCACAGGGTTTGAACTGGCATCACTTTGATAGGCTCCAAGATGGCAAACTGGAAATCTGATGGTAGTGTATTTAATTTATTTTAAGACCAACAATAAACCCCACTGCGATCTTTCTAAATGAATAACAAATGATGATTGGCTTGTCTCTTTGTTACATAAGCACGTCAGCACAACAGAGTTCGATTGAGTAACTCTATTTACATTTTTTAATGAATATTTATGTCAAGCAGAATCAACACTGGGAATAAAACATTTCGAGAAACGAAGGAAGAGATGGGATCAGAAAAGCCCACTTAGCCTATCAAACCCACTCGTCTCACAAACTAGGTGGATCGAAACAATGTCCTATCTACTTAATCTTGAGAGAAAGTTTTGTATAACTCTGGTCCCCCAAAGATAATCAACTTCGATGTTCAACCTTGGTCTTCAGCTCGCCATGTTCACACCTGGGCCCCAACAGCACAGGAATCATAATGCCCTGTGTGCATATCCTCTTCTTCTGAAATTAAGGGCACCTCCCACTCTTCCGATCGCTCCCCCGATCATCCTTGAGGGCCCTGACCTCCTCTCCGAGGCCTTGGTTTGCCTCCAAGGCCTTCAGTGCCTCCCGTGACTCTGACCTCCCCTTAACCAGGCCTCAGATTTCCTCCCTGCCCCAGGCCTCCAACCCACTCCAGGCCTCTGACTACCCCTGCCCCAGGCTTTCGAATCTCCCCCCCTTAGCCGCGGGCCTCTGATTTACACCCACCCCAGGCATCAAATTTCACCCCCACCAAGCCTCCGATTCCCCCTTCTCCCGGCCTCCAACTGCCCTCTGCTCCAGGCCTCCGATGCCCTCTGTCCCAGGCTTCAATTCTCCCTCACTGCCGCAGACCTTCAATTCCTGCCCCCAGGCCTCCCCCCCGCTCTGCCCCATGCTGCAATTCCCCCCCCTTCCAGGCCTCCAAACTCTCCCCCCACCAGGCTCCTGACTCCCACTCTAGCCAATTCCACCCCCGCACCCACCGCCCCCCTACCCCCAGGATCCGACCACCAGCCCCTGTCAGGATCAACCCCTTTCCTGCCCCGGGATCGATAACCCCCTAGATTGAAAAGCACACAGGGAACTCCGACTTCCGAGTTTCCATTGCCCCCCTCCTCCCAACTGCCCCCCTCCTCCCAACTGCTGGCAGGTCAGGGAAGTTAAAATCAGTCCTTATTGTCCATCAATTATTACAGTCATATTATATAGAGTTTCAAAAACATCAATACACTGCCTGAAAGGGCAATGGAAGCAGATTCACTCTTAACTTTCATAAGGGAATTGGATAAATACTTGAAGGGGTTAAATTGTAAGGCTATGGAGAAAGAGTCGGCAGAGTTGGGCTAATTGGATTGTTCTTTTAAAAGAGCTGGCACAGTCATGATGGGCTGAATGGCCTCTTGTGCTGTATCATTCTACGACCAAAAGTAAAATTCTTGTCATTGATAATTCTAGTGTCACTTTATCATTACATTTAGCAAAGACAGCGCACAACAATCCCCTACACATTTTTATTTTTAGATTTATTTCTGAAGAAAAATGAGGAAAGGAAAATGCTGAAGCAGTGAACAGTTCTCAAATTGATTTAGAGTCTGCACTTTGCTATCCTTTGGAATTAATGGGATTTGGATTATTGTTGACTCAATCAAACAGTGGCTGTTCTCAGATAAACATATGGCATGTAGCTTTGGGTTACATTTACAAATTAAACAATAGAAGTCATTTTAGTGAGGCTACACAACTATAGAACATCACATCCCAGTTGAAGGTTATCCTAAACCATCCTCAAGAAAAGATGAAACTCATGAAAGACTTTTTCATGTCACAAGACTAAGAAATGGCCATCAATTTCACGACAATGAGGTGTCTTCCAACACAACACCGCTGGGAGATTTGAGGTACCAGCAACTTTCAACAAATGGGAACGAGAAGACTTCGTACTTCCGGGAAAATAATGAAAACATGGGGCAGAGTTTTCAATTTGCGTTGCAGGTGAGACCGGTAGCTTGGGAAATTGACGACGGAGAGCTGCGTGCCAGTTTGCCAGCAAGTGCCTTCCTCTGGCCCATTTTGGTGGCAGCAAGTGGCCTATTAAGGCAATTAAAGGGTTCCTGATCTCCATTTCCTCCTGACAGCGGCATCAGGACCCACACACGAAAATCCAGCTCATGATTTCAGCTTTCTCAAATTAAACCTCATCACCAATAGAAATGAAAACACAAATATTCTACAATAAACAATAGAGATTTGCCAACAGACTCCCCAACAGCCGCATTGCTCACTGAAAAGCTGTTTTCTGTTGTGATGTATCCTACATCACAACAGTTACTGCACTTCAAAGATCGCGAAGGATAAAAAGACTTGCATTTATATAGCGTCTTTCATGACCACCAGTCGTCTCAAAGTGCTTTACAGCCAATGAAATACTTTTGAAGTGTAGTCACTGTTGTAATGTAGGAAACGTGGCAACCAATTTGTGCACAGCAAGCTCCCACAAACAACAATGTGATCATGATCAGATAATCTGTTCTTGTGATGTTGATTGAGGGATAAATATTGGCCAGGACAATGGGGATAACTCCCCTGCTCATGCTGTAGAATGGAAGTCTGCCCCTCTTACCGTTAAAAGACATAGGAGTAATTACATATTCGTTAGAACGTATCCGTTTAGGAATGAATAAAAGAGTAATTGGCCCAACAATCATGTCCATTTTTGGTAAGACTCTACCCCACCTAACCACTGCCACACCAAATCATTAGGATTGCAGCGGTTCAAGAAGGCAGCTCACCACCACCTTCTCAAGGGCAATTAGGGATGAGCAATAAATGTTGGCCTAGCCAGCGATGCCCACATCCCATGAATGAAAAAAAAAAGTATTTACTTCTCTCAAGGAGCACATCTATAGTTGCTCCTTGAACCCTTTTCTATTGTTCTCCCTATCCCTGTAGCCTTCTCCAGTCCTGCAACCCGCCCTCAATTTTTATCTCCACATTCGGGGTAATGCATTCAGCTGCCTCGGCTCTAAGTGCTGGAATTCCCTCACTAAACTGCTCTGCATCATTAACTCTCACTCCTCCTTTAAGTTTGCTCCTTAAAACATATGTTTTTGACTAAACACTTGCTCAGCTGCCCAAATACCTCAGGTGGCTCGTGTCAAGTTTTGTTTGATAATGCTCCCAGGAAACATTACAACATTAAAGGCACTATATAAATGCAATCTGCTGCTGTTCACTACATTGATCTTTACTCCAAAATTGTCTGCTGAGTGAAACACAGAATCGTTACAACACAGAAGGAGGCCATTTGGCCCACCATGTCTACCCCAGCTCTCTGAATGGCAAATTCACTTAGTGCAATTCCCTCGCCTTCTCCCTGTCACCCTGCACATTCTTCCTTTTCATGTCGAATTCCCTTTTGAATGCCTCGATTAAACCGGCCTCCATCACACTTTCAGGCAGGGCATTCCAGACCTTAACTACTTGCTTCTTGATCCTTTCATGAGTAGGAACAGTTTCTGCACTCTGTTCAGACCCCTCATGATTTTGAATATCTCTATCAAATCTCCTCTCAGACTTTTCTTCTCCAAGGAAACAGTCCCAACTTCTCCAATCTATCTTCGTAAATGAAGTTCCTCATCCCTGGAACCATTGTCATGAATCATTTCTGTACTCTCTCCAATACCTTCACATTCTTCCTAAAGTGCGCTGACCAGAACTGGATGCAATACTCCAGTTGAGTGAAAGATTTCCATCTGACTTCAGTATTTCAGGTAAGATATCATAATGGAGTAACAGCTAATCCAACCCCACACCGAGACACAGTGGCCCTGAGGAGCCAGGGAGGGTGCAAGGAAGACTGAAAGTCCCGTCTGCCCTTTAATATGTTAATTAGGCCTGGATTTTGTGGGAGCCTCATTCATGAGCTGATTCCTTCATTTTACAACAACAACTTGTATTTAATAGTGCTTTTGATGTAATAAAACATCACCAAGTACTTCACAAGAGCATTATAAAGCAAAATTTGACACCAAACCACATAAGGAGATATTAGGGCCAAAAGTTTGGTTAAAGAGGTAGGTTGTAAGGAGTGCCTTGAAGGAGCAGAGACAAGTAGAGAGAGGTTTAGGGAGGAAATTCCAGAGCTTTGAGTCCAGGTAGCTGAAGGCACAGACACCAATAGTGGAGCGATTAAAATCGGGATGCTCAAGAGGCCAGAATTGGAGGAGCACAGATATCTCAGATGGTTGTAGGGCTGGAGGAGATTATAGAGCTAGAGAGGAAGCGAGTCCATAAGGGATTTGCAAACAAGGACACAAATTTTAAAATCAAAGTGTTGCTTGACTGGAAGCCAATGCAGGTCAGTGAGTACAGGGGTGAGAAGGAATCAGACCTGGTATGAATAAGGACAAGGGCAGCAGAGATTTGAATGGTCTCAACTTTATGTAAGGTAGAATATGGGAGGCTGGCCAGAAGTGCGTTGGAATAGTCAAGTCTAAAGGGGTGGGAATGGGGTCAGGTTGCCTGATACTGATATTTGATATTTTAAAACCCTACTACCCGACCTTCTCCCTCTACCCCTCCACCGGTGCGGTGTTAAGAAATCAGGTGTCATCAACTCTCACTCTCTCTCGCTCTCACAGTGAGTTAAGCTCCTCAGTCAGCAGTGTAGCAATGATTTTGACACTCCCTCCTCTCCCTAATGGTCTGGAACACAAAGCAGCCAGTTTCTAAGGCTGAAACAACACTTAAACAACATTTATAAACCACAAAACATGTGTCATGCAGGCACCACCCCCCCCCTCCCCCCATCTCCCACACATTACATTAATTTTGCCACATGGATATTAAACTTCAAATTGTTGCTGGGAAGAGGAGAAGGCCTGATACAAGGGGTTGCCAAGCCCCTGGCTGGAAGGACATTTTTGCATATTAACAGACACGGTTTGGAACAAAGGACCATTTCCTGACTCACCCAATACACAAAGCCAGAAGTGGTTATACCAGTCACGTGACCACCCTGCTGGCCAACTTTGGGCGTTTTAAATTGTAGAGACAGTGCTGGAACTGGAAGAAAGCTCTTTGCTCCTGGACTGAAAAAGACCTCCTCTCCTCCTGTCTGCTCCCATCTCTTTCTCACGGAACTCCAAAACCCACTGAAGACATGTGAACCCCAAGAGTTGAAAAGTCTCCCACAGTGAACAAAGTTAAAGAAGAATACTGGGTCCCAACGAAAAGCAAGACCATACCTTCAATCAAGGACTCTACAGCGAGCTGGAAGCACTGTAACAAAAAAAACCTCCTCAGAGATTGCCTCAAACTTTTCCACTTTATATTTTCTTCTGCCCTTTTCTGACCCTATCTGCATGTGTGTGTCATGTATGCAGGCTAGTGTGGGCACGGCGTGAATCCGTAGGTGTTAACCGAACTAGAGTTTGAGTTTAACTTTTAATAAACTTCATTTTTTCTTCTTTAAATCTAAGAAAACCTGTTTGTGCTGGTTTCTTTGCTTTATAATTGAAAAGCGGTGAATAAGGATTCACCAATGGGGAGGTCAAAACACAGTGTGTTTAAAAATAAATCCCTATTACAATAAGACCAGATGAAAGCTGAGAGGAACCCCTAGATACATTTCTCACCTGGTTGTAATATGTGTTTCACAACCACCTTGTAATATGCACAAGACAAGTTACTTCCCTCAAACATCTAGTCAAATCGGGCGGCGCAGTGGTTAGCACCGCAGCCTCACAGCTCCAGTGACCCGGGTTCGATTCTAGGTACTGTCTGTGTGGAGTTTGCAAGTTCTCCCTGTGACCGTGTGGGTTTTCGCTGGGTGGTCCAGTTTCCTCCCACAGCCAAATACTTGCAGGTTGATAGGTAAATTGGCCATTGTAAATTGCCCCTAGTATAGGTAGGTGGTAGGGGAATTGAGAGAAGATGGGGATGTGGTAGGAATATTGGATTAGTATAAATGGGTGGTTGATGGTCGGCACAGACTCGGTGGGCCGAAGGGCCTGTTTCAGTGCTGTATCTCTAAAATAAATAAAAATAAAATAAAAATAAAAGTTCACATTGTTGCAATATGAACCATGTGATACACTTGCACTGCCCAATGGAAGAAATTACTTACTTTCATATTGTGTCCTTCCAGCCCTCAGCATCCCAATTTGCTTTACAGTCAACGAGGTGCTTTCGAAGTGTAGTCACTGTTGTAATGCAAGAGACAGGGCAGCTAGGTGGAGAATTCACCTGCTCTTTCACAAAATCTTGCCTTTAAGAAGCGTGTCTAAAACTGCTACCTATCACCAGACAGGATACGATGTATATCCTCATGTAATCATCAAGCAGACTTTAGAGGCAGTCTGAGTGAGCAGACGTGTTAGTGAAACTCCCAGTTATTGTTGTACATAGTTTCATATCTTCAAATAAAGAATCCACTTATTTTAGTTTCCAATTCTCCTCGTGTGCTTGGTGTGTTTGTGTCAAAGAAAGAGAAGCACAACACCACGGGGTCTTTTACGTCCACCTGGGAAGTCAGACTGAGGCCTTGGTGTATTGCCTCATCTGAAAGACGGCACCTCCGACAGTGCAGTGCTCCTTCAGTACTGTACTTAATTGCCAGCCTAAATTATGTCCTCAAGTCTCAAGTGGATGTTGAACCCACAACCTTTTCAGTCAGAGGTGAGTGTGATACCAACTGACCCACGGTCCTATTTGCTTTGATACATGCACTGCTCAAGTTACTTCTGAATCTGCTAATAGCTGATTTATATAATTAAGAACGTACATCAAGTAGTAGGTCTGAAAACATTTACATAAAGCTTCAAACCCATGTTTATGATTGCAGTTGCTCTCCATAGCATGAAATTCTGGGTAATGAAACACTTCACTGCTTAGCATTGGACCACCTCAGCTGGGGTAGCATCTCTGGGGAAAAGTCTGCAAGACTTGATGTTGGCCACGGAACCCTCACCACCTCAACAGCTTTCTTGAAAGAAGGAAAATCGGCAACTGGAGTAGAATAAAAAAAAACCTTGCTTTAAAACCAATGAAAAATGTGGCATCTAACGCGCATTGTCCTTTTAGGAGTCAGCTGGCCAAAATAAAAGACCTCAACATCTTTTAAATTTACAATGTGTGTAATCTGGAGCTTATCTGAACTCCACATCTGGGACAACTGCATGTAAATTGCCATAATGTGTTTGACTGCAGTTGGATACACACTCAAGAGATACAAGCCTGCAGCCATGCAACTGGCAAGATATGGTTCAAAGATTACAGAATGAAACATCCATCAACTTACTGCTGCACCACACACATTGATCACACTATGATAATTCCTTTTGATCTAACATTATGCATCGAGTCAGCATGTTGAAGTGAGACAGATGAGTTCCCTTCTCGATTTTTCTTTGTCCTTCTCTTAACGTCAACTCAGAACACACAGTTCACCGCAGCTCCTGGGAGTATTAAACGGACTTCCTCCTATGAGTTCATTCAAGAGTCAGCTCAAAGATTAGACCAATCAGCCATGGACACCAGCTGAGAGCATTCTTCTTAAAGAGACTGTCGGCTGTGTCTCCGTTCGTACTATTCTTGCCTCTGAGTCACAAGGTTCCAGGTTCAAGCACAAAAATCAAGGCTGACACTCCAGTGTATTATTGAGGGAATGCTGCACTGTTAGAGGTGCTGTCTTTCAGATGAGATGTTAAAGCAAGGCCCCATCGGCCTGTTTGGGTGGATATAGAAGATCCCATGGCATTATTTTGAAGAAAAGTAGGAGATCTATCCCCAGTCTCCTGGGCCAATATTTATCCCTCAACCAACATCACAGGAAGAGATTGTCTGGTCATTATGAAATTGCTATTTGTGGGAGCTTGCTGTGCGCAAATTGGCTACCGCATTTCCTACATTACAACAGTGACTACGCTTCAAAAATAACTTCATGGGCTGTAAAGTGTTTTTACTCGTCCGATAGTTGTGAAAAGTGCTATGTAAATGTAAGTTTTTCTTTTATTTTATTTTAAAATTCCACAAGATCTAGCAATCCTGGATTTTAGAAAGCATCATCATAGAATCATAGCACAATTCAGCACGGAAGGTGGGCACTTGGCCCATCAGGCCTGTGTCAGCTCTTTGAAAGAGATATCCGGTTAGACCCAGTCCTCTGTTCTTTATCGCTTCACCCGACAACACTTCACTTCGGAAAGTCACCATTGAATTGGCTCCCGCCACCTTTTCAGGCCATGCATCCCAGATCATGAAGAGATAAATATATATAGATACATTTTAAAATTATACTTAAATAGTTTATAACATAAGTTAGAAACATCTCAAAGCATTTCACATCCAGTAAAATGCCTTGAAATACAGTGACTTACAATGCAGAATACGCAGTAGTCATTTTCACAGTGCAAGTTTTCACAAATAATAAATTGAATGATAAGTTAAATTGCTTTTTTGGGTGGTTGAGGGAGGAATGTTGGGCAAGGTGGCAGAAGAACACTCCCTCACCTCCCCCTCCTGGCTCCACTTTAAGGAATGCCATGGGTTCTTTTACACCAAGCAGATGGGGGCCTTATTTTCATGACTCATCCAATGTGCCGGACCCACAACAGCACTCTATTTATGGATTGGCCCAGATTATGTCAGGTTCTGGACAGAGCCTTGAAACCACAGCCTTTTGACTCAGAGCAGGAAAGTGCCATCACATGAGTGAAGCTGACACGCTATAGAAAATAATAACATATCTCAGGATAAGGGGATGGCCATTTTGGTTGAGATCAGGAGAAATTTCTTCAAGCAGGGTTTTTTGAATCTTTGGAATTCCATACCCCAGAGGGATGCTCAGTTGTTGAGTACAGTCAAGGCTGAGATCCCAGAGATTTTTGGACTCTAAGGGTTGGGCAGGAAAGTACAATGGAGGTCAAAGATCAGCCATAATCTTACTAAATGGTGGAGCAGGCTCAAGGGGCTGTACTGTCTACTCCTGCTCCTATTTTGCATTAGCAAGGATGCAAAGGATGTTTTCCCCTTGTGGGAGAAGCTAGTCCTTGGGGTCACTATTTCAAAAATAAGGGGTCACCCATTTAAGACAGAGATGAGGAGAATTTTTTTCTCTCACAGGGTCGTGAGTCTTTGGAACCCTCTTCCTCAAAAGGTGGTGGAAGCAGAGTCTTTGAATATTTTTAAGGCAGAGATAGATAGATTCTTGATAAGCAAGGGAGTGAAAGGTTATTGGGGGTAGGTGAGAATGTGGAGTCGAGGTTACAATCAGATCAGCCAAGATCTTGTTGAATGGCGGAGCAGGATCGAGGGGCCGAGCGGCCTACTCCTGCTCCTAATTCGTATGGTCGTATGTAAGAGGAGGAAATGAAAATCCTGTTTTTTCAAATCTTCAGAAACACAAATTCATCATGACTCTGGCATGTCGAACCATGGAACCCCACCAAGGTCAAATGGGGGTCACAATCCCGCAATGTGTGGGGAAGAGTAACCTGGCTGTGATTTTCCCTGAATTGGCCAATTAGTGGTCAGAGGATGGGCTTGCCATCCAATTAAGGAATACAGGTGGGCTCTTGAAGCTGGAGGGCCAATAGGAGGCCTTCCAGCACTTAAGAAGCAGAAAGCTGCCCTCAGTGGTAAGTGAGGGAGATACCGGCCCAAGATGGAAACACCCTCTCTCCAATGTTTTAACTTTAAATTAAACAGCCTCACCATTATGGAGCAGAAGTCCCCTCCAGCCAAAGCCAGGCAGGCTGGGAGGGCCTAAAAATTCAGCCCTCAGTGTCTTTCACGATGGGCACTTCTATTATTTCCCAAAGCCTTTACTCTCTTTAAAGCCCATGTCAAGAATTGAAAACCATTACCTTATCTGGGAAGGTTCCTGTAATACCTCTCTTAAACTCCTTGGCAGGATATGGATTGTCTGATGAGTAAGCCAACTCTCACATTTACTTTCGTCCTGTCCTCCCTGGCAACCTTTCTTGTCTTTATATTAGCAGTACTGCTATGAATTATGCTCCTCTACCCTTTATGTTCTTGGTCCTTCAAGTCTCCAAACATGCACTTCCTCCGCCCGACTTTCTGAGCTCTCACTGCATAATCTCCTCCCCTGTAAATCACCCTTTCCTAGGACCTCAAAATGGTGAAACTCTTACATTCCCCCGTTATTACTTATCCCTATAATCCATAGATTTTTAAAATCCAAGTTTGGCACCACCAGAACACTACTTCCTAGTATACCTGGTCTTTTATTTTAACCTTGAAGCTATGGCTTTTCACATCAGTTTCACGACTTAAAAAATCTGTAGCCTAGAACAAATAGTCCTATCTACGGTGAGAACAGTTATTGGTACAACAATGACTACACTTCAAACGTATTTATTTGGCTGTATATAAATGCAAGTCTTTCTTTCTTCGTGTTAATTTTCAATACTGAGTGCAAGATTTCTAACCAAAATAACCTTGAACAGCTCAATCCAAGTTCCTGCTGGATATCAGCCCACTGTGCAAAACTGCCAACAGTTCAGCACAAATTGGCATCAAATTGGCAGCTTCAATCACAGAAACAATATAATGGCCAATGTTGGAAACGAGAAGTCACACAGATACAGTAGAAAGAGGGTGGTCTTCTGAGATTGGGGTTAAGGCACAATTTTGGTGAGGGGGGGGGGGGGGGGGGGTTGCGGGCAGGAGTAAAGCGAGCTTTGCACATCCAACTTGTGGATAACCTGACATAGAACAGCATTTAAAGCTGAGACTGGTTGCAAAATGTGTAAATATATACATGATTGCTTAACACTAAGAGAAAAGACTGGATGATAGATTTGAAAATTTTCTCAGATCATTGATGAGGGCCAAGGAATTGATTACAAAGTCTCCTGAACTCGAAATTGTTTCTGTCTATTTCCTGTAAATAACCTTTCTGATGATAAGGCTTTGAGGAGGGAGAATACTTGACATTTTTTGAGGGGGAAAGTGATTACTGTGACACTGAAGTCTTTAAACAATGCCCAAATTCCATTACGTGCTAATCGATGGATGTTTGGCCGCTTGTCCTTTATCGATGAGCGTAAATTCCTTTGTAAACAATTAATGAACTTGAAATCCAATTTTGCTTACCTCGACTAGTTTATTATTGGATAACAGATGGGTCACAGTGAGTTACAGGACACGCATTCAATCTGTGACATCCTAAAGCTCAAGTGGTTTTACGCATGTTAGCAGAATGATGACTAAATGTCTTGTACTCACTGTAGGCCATTTCCAATTCTTTACAATACAAGCTCTATTGAATACATTAACAACAGTAAAGAAAAACTTTTTGAAATTGTGACCTGTCAGCAAAATGAAGGATAGAAATTTCGGTAACAAGTCAGAGTTGTGTATCTTCATATACTTTCAGCTCGTCTCATAATATTGTGTTACCACCAAAGCATTACTTGGAAAAATCTGCTTGGTGGCGGGTTGGTGGTGGGGGCTAGAGTTCCATAGGGTCTGGGTACTCTCTGATACAAGTAACTATTCTTCATGTGAGAGCTGAGTCCTGGGAACCCAGTAAACTATCATCAAGCCTGCTTCTGTTCTTCTTAGAAGGATATACATTTCACAGGCCCAAGGAGTCTCAATTTTCAGCAAAGGAGGAGAGAAAATTCAGAAGAAAAGAAAAAAATTGATATTCACCTGGAATACAACATGTGCCGATGTTTTAAATGATTTCAATCCAATTTACAGGAAATATTAAAATTAAATGAAATAGTTAGATAATAAGGAAGAAAACTTAATGCAAGATCAAAGGGGAGTCCAATTGTGAGCTGGATACACTAGCGAGGTTTGTGAAAAGTATAAAAGTCCTAGGGCTGAGGAAGCAAAGTGACATTGATTCCTTGATATCTAGGATTTGAGGTCAACACTGACATAGGCAGAAAATGGACAGTATCGATATGACCGCCCGTTATATACCCTGCATGAATATCCTGCCAATTTACTTCAATGAACTCCATTGGCTTTAGAACATGTCATCTACCATCGCAACTTGTATTTATGAAATGCCTTTAACATAGCTCCAAAGCGCTTTAAAGGAGCATTGTCAAACAGAATTTGACTCCAAACAATACAAGGAGATATTAGGGCAGATGACCCAAAGCTTTGAGATGTGATTTAAAGGAGGAAAGAGAGGCAGAGAGGTGTAGGGTGGAAATTGCACAGCTTAAGGTCTTAACAGATAAAGGTATGGCCACCAATGGTGGAGAGATTAAAATCAGAGATGCACAAGAGGTCAGAATTGGAGGAGCACAGAGAACTTGGGGGGTTGTTTAGACAGACCAGATTAGCGGCATGACCACAGAGGGATTTTAAAACAAGGGGCAAACTTTTTGTGATCTGAAGTGCCACTGCCAGAGCAAAAGTGGGAGGCAACCCTGCTTCGGAAGATGGCGGGACCCTGGGGCGGAATTTTGCCGGCGGCAGCTAATAAACAAGCTGCTGTCGAGGGCTCTGTCCAACTATTTCAAAAATCAAATGTGACTTTCAAATCTGGATTCTAAGTCACAATTCACTTAGAAGTGTTTCCCTTTTAAAAATGCAAACTCTTCCAAAGTAACAGAAACTTTGAACAACTTTTTTTTTGCTGTTGAATGTATTTTTCATCGAACTAATGAGTAATGATGACATTATTGCAGAACTGTACAAGACAGCTGAGTTAATAGACAGTTAAAAATGATGTGATTAGCAAAGCAGATCTTGTTAATTACTGTATTCTAATTATGCTAATTTGAAGTCCCTTGTACTGGTGAGCTGAGTCACACATTTAGCCATTTCCGCGTACGTATCTGTGCTCACTGTTCACACTGTATACTATATAATCTATAGGATGCACTGAACTCGGCAAGGCTTTTTTTTTATTTAGAGATACAGCACTGAAACAGGCCCTTCGGCCCACCGAGTCTGTGCCGACCAACAACCACCCATTTATACTAACCCTACAGTAATCCCATATTCCCCACCACCTACCTACACTGGGGGCAATTTACAACAGCCAATTTATCTATCAACCTGCAAGTCTTTGGCGGTGGGAGAAAACCGGAGCACCCGGCGAAAACCCACGCGGTCACAGGGAGAACTTGCAAACTCCGCACAGGCAGTACCCAGAATCGAACCCGGGTCCCTGGAGCTGTGAGGTTGCGGTGCTAACCACTGCGCCGCCCTTCTTCAAAACCACTGTCCAAACCTGTGAACTCTCCCAGCTGGAAGGACAAGGTTAGCAGGTGCATAGGAACACCATCACCTCCCAGTCACACACCATCCTGACTTGGAAGTATATTGTCGCTCTTTAATCTTTGCTGGGTTAAAATCCTGGGACTCCATACCTAATAGCACTGTGAGAGTACTTTCACCGCACGGACTGCAGTGATTCAAGAAGAAGGACCACCTCCTCCTTCTCAAGAGCAACTTGGGATTAGCAATAAATGTTGGCCTTGCCAGCAACCCCCAGAACATGTGAATGGACTTTTAAAAATTCAGAAACTATTTTTTTAAATCGAAAAGAAACCCAGAAACATATATTAAAGCTACTCATACTTTGATTTTGATTGTAATGCTTCAGACACAGAATTCTGATTGGTTAAAACATGCAACATTGAAGCCTGATTGGATAATGTGTGACATTGTCAATTCACATGCTGCCAATCAGTATTACAGTGTGGAAATGGGCCCAAGTTTTAGCCTAATTGGTTGGTAGCTGATCTAAGCACCATTAAGTGTGAACTTGCCAATGGTCTGTGAAGTCTCCAGCAGTGAGTCAGAGAATTTGAAGGAAAAGTCACACCTGGGTAGCTCCTGCACTTTCTGACGGCAGAATCACACAGGCAAGGAGGGGGTTCAAATTTGCTGAAAACTGGGGAAAACCTTTTAAGAAGTGACTGACAGGAGTCAGATTGAGCTTGTGTTCCCTTCATTTTAGATGACTAAGAAGTGAACTAATTAATGTGTTTAAGATGATTGAAGTATTTGATAGGGTCGATAGAGAAAAACTACTTCCTCTCTGGCAGGGTGGCAGCGGCGATGAGGGGGCGGGGTGGGGCGGGGGGCGTGCATAACCTTTAAAATTAGAGCTAGGCCAGTCAGGGATGAAATCAGGAAGTACTTCTTCTCACAAAATGTAATGGAAATCTAAAACTCTCTCCCCCAAAAAGCTGTTGAGGCTAGGGGTCAATCGAAAATTTCAAAACGGAGAGTGATAGATTTTTGTTAGGCAAGGGTATCAAGGGATATGAACCACAGATGGAGTTGATATACAGATCAGCTATGATCTAATTGAATGGGAACAGGCTGGAGGGGCTGAATGGCCTCCTCCTGTTAATATGCTCCTATCTGATAGATGCAATCTAACACCCATTTTACCATTGATATTTGATACTGGGAGAGTCTTTTTTATTCGTTCATGGGATGTGGGTGTCACTGGCTGGGGCAGCATTTATTGCCCATCCCTAATTGCCCTTGAGAAATGGTGGTGAGCTGCCTTCTTGAACCGCTGCAGTCCATGTGGGATAGCCACAGGTACACCCACAGTGCTGTTAAGAAGGGAGTTCCAGGATTTTGAACCAGCGACAGTGAAGGAATGATTAGTTCCAAGTCAGGATGGTGTGTGACTCGGAGCAGAACTTGCAGCTGGTGGTGTTCCCATGCATCTGCTGCCCTTGTCCTTCTAGTTGGTAGAGGTCGTAGGTTTGGAAGGTGCTGTCCAAGGAGCCTTGATGACTTGCTGCTGTACATCTTGTAGATGGTACACACTCCTGCCACTATGCGTCGGTGGTGGAGGGAGTGAATGTTTGTGGATGGGGTGCCAATCAAGCGGGCTGCTTTGTCCTGGATGGTGTCGAGCTTCTTGAGTGTTGTTGGAGCTGCACCCATCCAGGCAAGTGGAGAGTATTTCATCACACTCCTGGCTTGTGCCTTGTAGATGGTGGACAAGCTTTGGGGAGTCAGGAGGTGAGTTACTCGCCGCAGGATTAAGCATCAGGAGAGTGATGGTAGAACTCCCTTTGCACATAGCTCTCTCTGATTTATATCGCTCAATGGATACTACTCTGTTGGTTGACATAGAAAACTATTGTGGTGGAATTCAATATATCTCACACAACAAGGGAAAAAAAATTAGATGCAGATCATTTGCATCCATGTCTCAGATACCAAATAAATTCAATATGTAGGTAGTAAACTAAATGTGGCCCGGGTATTTCACTTTGATTCACATATTCAAACCAACAGTCAAGTGAAAACAAATAATGCAAACATTAAAGTATATGGAAAAAATGTACTTAGATCCATTGAAAGTTTAAGGCACACAAAGAGGCCACCCAGCCCATCTTGTGCGCTCCAGCTGAAAAACGATCCTCCCAGTCTAATCCACATTCCAGCATTTGGTCTGTCGCCCTGCAGGTTACGGCACGTGAGGTGCATATCCAGACACCTTTTAAATGAGTTGAGGATTTCTGCCTCTACGACCTTTTCAGGCACAGAATTCCAGATCCCCGCCACCCTCTGGGTGAAAAACGTTTTCCTCATCTCCCCTCTAATTTTTCTGCTAATCACTTTAAATCTATGCCCCCTAGTCACTGACCTCTCTGTTAAGGTAAATAGACCATTCACATCCACTCTGTCCAGGCCCATCACAATTTTGTACATTTCAATCAGATCTCTCCTCAGCCTTCCCTGTTCCAAGGAGAACAATCCCAGCCTATCCAATCTTCCCTCATAGCTATATTTTTCCAGTCCTGGCAACATCCTCGTAAATCTCCTCTGCACCTTCTCTCGTGCAATTACATCCTTTCTGTAATGAGGTGACCAGAACTGCACACAGTGCACAAGTCATGGCCTAACTAATGATTTATACAGTTCCATAATAATCTCCCTGCTCTTAAATGCTATACCTTGGCTAATCAAGGAAAGTTACTAACATCTAATAAGATGAATTAACCATCAAGTAATGGGGTAGTTACTTTACCAATTTTCTTGTCTGATTGTCATGAAGAAGTATTGCCTAACTGCAAGCAATAGAGACTTAAAAGTAAGTACATTTTGAAATGTGACAACTGTAAGCATTGAAGTACATAATGACTTTCAAAATAACTTTCAAAAGGAAACTGGATAAATACTTGAAGGGGAACAATTTGAAGGGCTACGTGGAAACAGCAGAGGGTGTGGGACTAATTGGATAACTCTTTCAAAGAGCCAGTACAAGCACAATGGGCCAAATGGTCTCAGTCTGTGCTGACTGTATGATTGTATGAACCCAGATACTGTCTCCCCGTCTCACTACTCCTCAATCAATATACTTACTCTGATGTAAATTGGCAAAGCTAAGAGTTGCAGAAAGGCTTTTCTTTCTTGTCTGAAATGTGTTCAAACTTATGGAAGGGATTTAACAGACAAGGAAGTGTTGTCAAGGTTTAAAGTGCCTGAGCTATGTGGGTGATACAAGATGTTAAATGTGGCTCATAATGCACATGAAATCTTTGAGATAATATCATTGTGAAACTCTTCATTAAAGTAAAAGGAACAGACCTTTTCAAAATGATTATAGCTATGAGATGTGAGCTGGGTTTTTGTAAAGAGGTCACTAAATCCACAATGAACCAGGTCTTTCCAAGATATAATGGGTACTGAACAGAACAGGCCAAATGACTCCAAATGGAAGTTTCAAGGACACACAAATGGTTTCCAAAAATCTATTATTTTCATAGCACTTTTACATTACTTAGAAGTTACTTTGTGGATTGGCACTGAGATGGAACACCACTCTCTATTTATTCAGCTGGTGCCACCAATCAAGTCAAGACTGGTTGGAAGCCAAGAATCTATGTTTACTAATGTGAAGAAGAAGGCACCTAGCTCCACATATTTATTTAAAGTGCAGAAGTCAGCTCGCAAGACACTCTGATTTTGGGTTAGGCAATTGGAGGAAGGTGGCATCCATGGTGAAATTGCCATTGTACAATCTTCACTAGAAGTGAGTGCTGGTCCTCATATTGAAAAAGAACACCTTTTCTCTAAAAAAAAGACACGTTGAGAGGGCAGGGACGAGAGTCAGCCAAAACAAATGGAAGAGAAATGTGGTTTCGGACCATCCAAATTAAATGCAATTCAAATTCCTATTTCTTTTCCTTGCGAATTAAACTGCAAACGCTGCGTTTTTGTTACAGTGATGCAGCTCGATCCATCAAGTCCTCACACCCAGTGACGGAACCACAAAATGAATGAGGTGATGCTGGTCTCTTGAGAAGTCACCGTGCTGCCAGAGCTGCTGCTTTGGTGGTGGCACCCATGAGCAGGTGACACCATGTGTGGTCACTTTGATTCGGCCACAAATAGATTAAGCACTTAACAACTACTTGCATTCATATAGTATCGTTAACGTAGTTCAAAACATCCTAAGGTGCTTCACAAGAGCATTATCAAACAGAATTTGACACTGAGCCACATAAGGAGCTATTGGGACAGGTGACCAAAAGCTTGATCAAAGAGGTCGGTTTTAAGGACTGACTTAAAGGAGGAGAGAGAGTTAGCAAGATGGAGGGGTTTAGGGAGGGAATTCCAAAGCTTCGGGCTCAAGCACCTGAAGGCATGGCTGCCAATGGTGGGGCAAAGGAAATCGGAGAGAGACAAGAGGCCAGAATTGGAGCAGCGCAGAGATCTTGTAGGGATTGTAGGGCTGAAGGAGGTAGAAGAGATAGGGAGGAGCAAGGCCGTGGAGGGATGAGAATTTTAAAATCGAGGCTTTGCTGAGCATTACAGACCAGTCATGAGGATTCTGCATCGTGTGAACTGTATAGATTTTCCTATAACATTGGAGAGGGCCAGAAGTAGGAAGCTGTGTCACTGCAATCAATATAATTTTAATATTTTAACCTGTGCTCTGAATTTCTCCCTGCTGTGTCAAAGAGCACAAGCGACCTTAGTACATTGCCTTACCAATTGAGAAGCTACCGTAACACAAGAATATTAAACAAGCTTAAGCTGCATTTATACTGTGTTTACTGGTGTGAAAATGCCAAGCCCTCCTGACGTGTGGAGCTCTGGTAGCGACCCGTAATTAAGCTTTATTATTACTGCCCTTTCATCTCCTCCCTTCCCACCATCTAGCGCTCCGAACATTCGTTCCGGTGAAACAGCGATTTGCTTGTACATCTTTCAAATTAGCATGCTGTATCCGCTGCTCATGATGCAGTCTCCTCCACACTGGGAAACCAATGCAGATTGGGTGATCGCTTTGCAGAAAACCTCCAAACAGACCACAAGCGTGACCTTGAACTTCCAACTACCTGTCATTTTAATTCTAGACTCCATTCCCACTCTGACCACTTTGACCTCTCTGTCCTCAGCCTCCTACACTATCCCAATGAAGTTCAATCGAAGCTCGAGGAACAGCACCTCTTCTTTCAATTAGGCACTTCTAGACTCAACATTGAGTTCAACAATTTCAGATCATTACTACTGCTCCCATTTTTCCAGACAGCAGATGTTGGTAATAATTCTACCGTTCTCATTTACAATTTCTCTAAATCCATCTTTTGTTTCTTTACTTGTACCATTATCATCCCTTTTGTCATTTAATCACGCCACTCTATCTCAGACCTACTCTTCTGTTCTTTCCTTCCTTGCCCACTTTCCCTCGCTTAAGATGCTTATTGCATCTTAAATTTTTCCAGTTCTGGTGAAAGGTCATCGACCTGAAATATTAACACTGTTTCTCTCTCCGCAGACGCTTTCTGAACTGATGAATGTTGCCTTCATTTTCTGTTTTTATTCCTGAATTAAACTTGCCTGCAGCTATGAAGCATCTTTAGATACACAGAAACCTGGTAGCTTCACAGCCAGCTTGCTAATCAATGGAAACCCACAACTTCATGAGATCAGCTGCAAAAATCACAATTAACATCCTGTGTTGAGAGGGAGGTGGAGAAACAGCCACAACACAAGGACACATCAACATAAAGTGGTATAAGCATTTATATAGAACCTGATCACCCGAAAACATTCCGAGTCCTATTTGCACAATTGTTTATCCACAGCACCAAGCGTTCCTGCAGACTTGAAGCAGCTACATAATAATGAAGTGCAGTGATGCACTTCCCTATGGTATAGTTACTAGTGCCAGAGAAGGAATACATCAGTAAAAAGCAACTCAAGGGAATATATGTTGCCTTTTTTTTTTAAACTCTGCAATAATCATATTTTTTCAAAGCACCTGTCGGCATAGTTCTGTAAACATTTTGATAGCACTGACAGTTTCAAGGAATGCGACTCCTTCTCAAGAAGAGCTGTAAATAATTCCACGCATCTGCTTTAAGCCAGGGGGGCAGAGAAGCGAAAGATGTTTGAAATTGTTGATGAGCAGATTTCTCGAGACTATTACCTGATCAGAAGGACTCAAAAAGATACATGAACGTCAATGGTTTTGAGTTAACCTAGAAGGAATCAGAGCCATGTGTCAAGCCAAACTGAGGCAACGTCAAGACTGGGTTAGGATGGCCAACTCTCCTGGATTGCCCTAGAGAAAAATCATAGAAGTATTTAGAAGTTTGTGTTTTAATTTTAAAAATTCTTTGCGCACTTTTGTTTGCTAGTTATAAAAATATTGGAGATGGGTTTGACTGACAGTCAGAATCATCCAATCAGTTAATGATGAATCTATTTGCTTTCCAAATAGTGGAGCACCACGAAGATACACATGGCAGGCAAGCAATGGCAGGGGGGGGGGGGGGGTGGGGGGGAGAGGGGCAAGTGGAGACATGAGGTCATGTGATGACATCTCCAGGAATATGTCCAACCAGAGTTGGCGACCCTTGATTTGTGGTTACTGGGCTTGATCCATATCTTATACCTTCTTCACGTGCTGTGTATTTTAACGACATGAATGGACACAAGCCTAGAACGTCTGCTTCAGTTAAATACTTCTTTTGAAGCTGAGCAATGTGAGGGATAAGGAATGGAACTCTTCCCATCACAGGCACACAATGCCAGCATCAAACACTCCCAGGTCAGGTGCAGTACAGTAAATGCAGTACAAAGCTCCCTCGATTCTGCACCAACATCACGCCTCAGGCGCAATCTCGGAAGAGCACTTCCTAACTGCACCACTATTAATAACATAACAATACAAAAGTAGGAGCAGGAGTAGACCACACGGCCTGTTGAGCCTGTCCCGCCATTCAATGCGATCTAGGCTAATCTTAGGCTTCAATTCCACTTTCCCACCTGCTCCCCATAGCCCTTGATTTCCTGAGAGACTAAAAATCTTGTCTATCTCCGCCTTAAATATATTCAGTAATGGAACATCGACCACCCTCTGGGATAGAAAATTCCAAAGATTCACAACTCTTTGAGTGAAGAAATTTCTCCTCATTTCAGTGCTGAATGTTTGTCCCCTAGTCCTGAGACTGCCCCCATATTTTAGATGCCCCAGCCAGTAGAAACAACCTCTGTGTCTTCCCTGTCAAGTCCCTTCAAAATTTTGTAAGTTTCAGTGAGATCACCTCTCATTCTTCTAAACTCCCTCTCTCCCTCACCTTCCCCCTCTCCCTCCCTCTTTCTTCCTCCCTCTCTCTCTCGCCCCCTCTCTCTCTAACAGCTGCAGAGAGCAGTAACTCTCCCCAGAGCTGCTTTGTGATTAGTCAGTTTTTTAAAAAAAAATTCACAGCTGTCACTTTCACAGCTGAAAAGAGTGGGACCACAGCTTCCCAGCTCAGGACAAGTTCGGGGTGTTCGGTGGCCTTTTAAAAAAAAAAAATCATAACCCGCTGGAAAAACCCGAACTTGTCCTGAGTTCGGAAGCTGCTGTTCCCACTCCTGTCAGCTGTGAAACTGACGGCTGTGAATATTTTTAAAGTTGGACTTGTCTGGAAAGAAGAAATCAATGGGAAATTTCTCATTCCTGAAATTACCAGCCACAGACCCCAAAATGTTTCACCACGGACACTGGTGTCCATGTATGGTAAATTTATGAATTAAACTGTTCAGTGAACATAAAATTTGCGGTCAAGAAAATAGAACAATAAAAGATTTCCAAGTTTTCATATAATTCAGGACTTTCAATTGATAATGTTTTCCTGCCTTTTCTTCAAGAAATAATTCAATAATGTTGTTGTCATCTGCAAATCTTGTTACATCATTTTCAAGCTGCCAAGCGACAAAGACTTGACTGACTGCAAGTGCTGATATGATTTACTTTACCATTACTGCAGTGTATAAAGCTATGAAGGGCCTTTTTTTTCATACCTTTCACTCACCTTTGCCTTTAATGCATTGGGAATGCGGAAGGGTCTTGAATGCTCTGTTTGGCCATAAACCCCAATAATAAACAATGTCCCAGACACTGCCATCACCACCCCCAGGTATGTCTTATCCTACCGGCAGGACAGACCCACCAGAGGTGGCGGCAGAGTGGTATACAGTAGGGAGGGAGTTGCCCTGGGAGTCCTCAATATCGACTCCGGACCCCATGAAGTCTCATGGCATCAGGTCAAACATGGGCAAGGAAACCTCCCGCTGATTACCACCTACCGCCCTCCCTCAGTTGATGAGTCAGTACTCTTCCATGTTGAATACCACTTGGAAGAAACACCGAGGGTGGCAAGGGCACAGACTGTACTCTGGGGGGGGGGACTTCAATGTCCATCACCAAGAGTGGCTCGGTAGCACCACCACTGACTGAGCTGGCTGAGTCCAAAAGGACATATCTGCTAGACAGGGTCTGCGGCAGGTGGTGAGAGAATCAACAAGAGGGAAAAACATACTTGACCTCATCCGCACCAATCTGCCTGCCGCAGATGCATCTGTCCATGACAGTATTGATAGGAGTGACCACTGCACAGTCCTTGTGGAGACGAAGTCCCGCCTTCACATTGAGGATACACTCCATCGTGTTGTGTGGCACTACCACCATGCTAAATGGGATAGATTTCAAACAGATCTAGCATGGCAAAACTGGGCATCCATGAGGTTCTATGGCCATCAGCAGCAGCAGAATTGTACTCAACCACAATCTGTAACCTCGTGGCCCAGCATATACCCCACTCTACCATTACCATCAAGCCAGGAGACCAACCCTGGTTCAATGAAGAGTGCAGGAGGGCATGCCAGGAACAGCACCAGGCATACCTCAAAATGAGGTGTCAACCTGGTGAAGCTACAACACAGGACTATCTGCGTGCCAAACTGCATAAGCAGCATGTGATAGACAGAGCTAAGCGATCCCATAACCAACGGATCAGATCTAAGCTCTGCAGTCCTGCCACATCCAGCCATGAATGGTGGTGAACAATTAACAACTAACTGGAGGAGATGGCTCCACAAATATCCCCATCCTCAATGATGGCGGAGCCCAGTACATCAGTGCAAAAGATAAGGCTGAAGCATTTGCAATAATCTTCAGCCAGAAGCGCCGAATTGATGATCCATCTCGGCCACCTCCTGAGGTCCCCAACAGATGCCAGACTTCAGCCAATTCGATTCACTCCGTGCGATATCAAGAAACAACTGAAGGCACTGGATACTGCACAGACTATGGGCCCTGACAATATTCTGGCAATAGTACTGAAGACCTGTGCTCCAGAACTTGCTGCACCCCTAGCCAAGCTGTTCCAGTACAGTTACAACACTGGCATCTACCCGGCAATGTGGAAAATTGCCCAGGTATGTCCTGTACACAAAAAGCAGGACAAGTCCAACTCGGTCAATTACCGCCCCATCAGCCTACTCTCAATCATCAGTAAAGTGATGGAAGGTATCATCAATAGTGCCATCAAGCGGCACTTGCTTCGCAATAATCTGCTCAGTGACGCTCAGTTTGGGTTCTGCCAGGTCCACTCAGCTCTTGACCTCATTACAGCCATGGTTTAAACGTGGACAAAAGAGCTGAACTCAAGAGGTGAGGTGAGAGTGACTGCCCTTGACATCAAGGCAGCATTTGACTAAGTATGGCATCAAAGAGCCCTAGCTAAAACTGAAGTCAATGGGAATCAGGGGGAATCTCCCCACTGGTTGGAGTCATACCCAGCACAAAGGAAGATGGTTATTGATGTTGGAGATCAGTCATCTGAGCTCCAGGACATCACTGCAGGAGTTCCTCTGGGTAATGCCCTAGGCACAACCATCTTCAGCTGTTTCATCAATGACCTTCCTTCAATCATAAGGTCAGAAGTGAGGATGTTCGCTGATGATTGCACAATATTCAGCACCATTCGTGATTCCTCAGATAATAAAGCAGTCCGTGTAGAAATGCAGCAAGACCTGGACAATATCCAGGCTCGGGCTGATAACTGGCAAGTTACATTCGCGCCACACAAGTGCCAGGCAATGACCATCTCCAACAAGAGAGAATCTAACCATCTCCCCTTGACATTCAATGGCATTACCATGGCTGAATCCCCCACTATCAACATCCTAGGGGCTACCATTGACAAGAAACTGAACTGGAGTAGCCATATAAATACTGTGGCTACAAGAGCAGGTCATTTGCTAGGAATCCTGTGGCAAGTAACTCACCACCTGACTCCCCAAAGCCTGTCCACCATCTACAAGGCACAAATCAGGAGTGTGATGGAATACTCTCCACTTGCTTGGATGGATGCAGCTCCAACAACACTCAAAAAGCTCAACACCATCCAGGACAAAGCAGCCCGCTTGACTGGCACCCCATCCACAAACATTCACTCCCTCCACCACCGACGCACAGTGGCAGCAGTGTGTACCATCTACAAGATGCACTGCAGCAACGCACCAAGGCTCCTTAGACAGCACCTTCCAAACCCGCGACCTCTACCAACTAGAAGGACAAGGGCAGCAAATACATGGGAACATCACCACCTGAAAGTTCCCCTTCAAGTCACACACCATCCTGACTTGGAACTATATCGCCGTTCCTTCACTGTCGCTGGGTCAAAATCCTGGAACCCCCTTCCTAAGAGCACTTTGGGTGTACCTACCTCACATGAACTGCAGCAGTTCAAGAAGGCAGCTCACCACCACCTTCTCAAGGGCAATTAGGGATGGGCAATAAATGCTGGCCTAGCCAGCGACGCACACATCTCATGAATGAATTAAAAGAAAAAAAATTAATGTAGCTCTGCAAATAGGTGGGACTGAGTAGTTTGAGTTAAATGTTATCAGTCCTACAAAGGGTTCAGTTGTCTATATCTGTCTTTATCCGTTAGGTTCGAAGTCTAATGGGAGGGTATATGGGTAAATGCAGTGTTTCATTGGTCTGTGAAAAGATGAATTGTAATTTAATTGACTGTCTATTGAGTACAGAAATGAATATTAATTATGCCCCTTTAGGAAATGAATATAAAAGCATTGACAACAATTATTCAGAAAGTGTGAGAAACTGGAAAAGGATGTGTTGATCAGATTGATTAAATAGGCCAACTGCTTTTTGACTATCCCATATATCTGCTTTGTGGTTAAACCCAAACATCTATATCTTTTTGCGTAAAGTTCTTCCCAGTATTTCCTTTTGATTACTTTCTGCTCATGCTATCTCTATTGCTCCTACTATCTTAGATCTTACATTTGGGCTGGAATTTTATGTCGGGGCGGAGGCCCCATCAACTGGCCAAAAGGATTATGCAGGGCCCAGGCCCATAATTGGAGGTCCCGCCTCCAAGAGCTGCCGGCCTATCAGCGGGCCGGCAGCTCTCAGTCTCACTGGGAACAGTGGCCACTGCTGGGACACCCAGCGAGTGGAGCAGCAATGGACGAGGTCCTGGAATTAAGGTCAGTGTGAGGGTCCTCGCCGGGGACAATTGGCTGGGCCTAGGCGAGGTGGAGGGGATTGGTTGAAGGGGAGGGGGTGGAGGGGGCGGGGGAATGTGCTTCCATGGGGGTGGCTTGTGCCATAGGGACACCCTCTACGGGAGCACAGGGTGGCCGATCAGGAGGGCTACACCCTCAGCCCGCAAGGAGGTTGCCAGGTTGTACTGAGGGCAGCTTCCTGAGTTGCTAAGCCACCCGTCCACCGCTGGTAACATACCAGCGCTGGTAGGAGGAGGCCCTTAAGTGTTTTTTTTTCAATTATTCATTCATGAGATGCGTGCGTCGCTGGCTAAGCCAGCATTTATTGCCCAGCCCTAATTGCCCTTGAGAAAGTGATGGTGAGCTGCCTTCTTGAACCGCTGCAGTCCATGTGGGGTAGATACACCCATAGTGCTGTTTGGAAGGGACCTCCAGGATTTTGACTCAGCCATTGACATATCCAGCAGGGGGTGGGAAGGTGATAGGAATGGCTCTCCCTACCTCCCACTTAATTTTAAACACGTCCCCCGCAGCCTCCAGCTCGCTCCCACAGCGGGTGGGGGGAGCGTAAAACTCCGTCCTAGATTTCAATAACTTCGTCTTTTATGAGGAACAGAACTTACTCCTGAACTTTGTAGCGTTCCACCCAACACCTTCCTCCTGGTTAAGTTACAACTTTCATGGGTATTTGCCTCTTTTTACAGCATTTTTTCATACCCCCATTATGGAAGGACATTAATGCCCTAGAAAGCATACTACATAGACTTACAAAAACAATTACTGTTACCTGCATTTCTATGGGACCTTTGACAAAATAAAATCTACCAAGGCACTTTGTTATCAAACAAAAATTGACACCAAGCCACATAAGGAGATATTAGGACAGGTGACTTAAAGCTTAAAGAAAGAAATAGGTTTCAAGGAGCGTCTTAAAGGAGGAAAGAGAGTTAGAGAGGCAGAGAGGTTTAAGGAGGGAGTTCCAGAATTTATGGCCTTGGAAGCTGAAGGCACGGCCTCCATCATTGGAGTGATTAAAATTGTGGATGTGAAAGAGGCCAAATTGGAGGAGCACAGATATCTCGGAGGGTTGTAGTGTTGGAGTAGGTTACAAAGAGGCCATGGAGTGATTTGAAATCAAGGAGAAGAATTATAAAATTGAAGTGTTGCCAGAGCGGGAGCCAATGTAGGTAAGTGAGCACAGGGGTGATGGGTGAATGGAATAGGAAACTATAGTTATTAGAAATACTTCAGGTATTGGGACTAGTTTCACTGGAACATAAAAAGGCTAAAAGATGAAATAGAAGGTTTTAAAATTATGAAGATGAATTTATAGGATGAATCGGACAATACGTTTTCTTTTGGTTGGGGAATCAGTGATGAGGAGCCATTCATTTAGAATTGTCACTAAATGAGGAAAGATATTGGGAGAAACTCCTTTACTCTGGGGTTTGTTGGAGCATAAAATGCTTTGTCACTGGGTGTCGTTGACGATGAGACCATTACATCTTTTAAGGGAAATGGGGATAAAAATTTTGAAGCAGAGGAAGGCATAGGGCTATGAGGAGAGAGCAGGATGGTGAGATTAGCTTTGGAGTGCCCTTGTGATGGACCAATTGATCTACTTTTGTGCAATAAAGCTCTACAGTTCTATGGCTGCAGAAGACAAGAGAAATTATGAGGGGCATAGATAGGGTAGACAGGAAGAAACTTTTTCCCTTAGCGGAGGTGTCAATAACAGGGGGGCATAAATTTAAGGTAAGCGGCAGGAGGTTTAGAGGGGGCTTGAAAAAAAGAATTATTTCACCCAGAGGGTGGTTGGAATCAGGAACACCCTGCCTGAAGGGGTGCTAGAGCAGGAACCCTCACAACATTTAAGAAGTATTGAGATGAGCACTTGAAATGCAGTAGCATACAAGGCTACGGCCCAAGTGCTGGAAAATGGGATTAGAATAGATAGGTGCTTGATGGCCGGCATGGACACGATGGGCCGAAGGGCCTGTTTCTGTGCTGTATAACTATGACTCTAAGTATAGTTTATGCAAAAACAGCAATGAAAAAGGGAAACAAAAATCAAAATATCATGTCACTAGAAAAATCTTGAAGCAAGCTTGACAAATGCTTCATTGTGAAACTGATCCAATGTTTGAACTGGTCAGGAGGATGTCCTGGGCAGTTCATAATAACCACCCTTAATTACATTTGCAAGACATGTACTGATCGAAAGGATCTTCACATTCACCAGCCTGTTAACAGCTCCAGTGGAAAAACTGCAAAGTGCATTCTTTCTCACACAAATGGATGTGGTTTAAATCTCCATATTACCGATGCATCTACTCTGTTGAGGAATTAATTTTGATCTTCGTTTACAAGTAGCAGTGATTTCCCATGTATGTAAATATTTTTAGTTAAAGTTCTGTTGGCACATACTGAACACATACTGAATGTCCAACAACTTACTATTTAACCATCTAAACTACAGTTTGCTTCCTTAAAAAAATGTCTATATTTTCCAATTTACTCCCCTCTTCCTCTCCAGCTTGGACTGTGAGGAGTTAATTTGGGAACAATCTCCAGCAGTTGTCTCTGAAAGAGAAAAAAGGTTGATGCGGACAAAAGCACTGTGGGGATAGTTCCTGTAAACACAGAGGAGATAAGTACTAATTGTGATCTAGGGGACAGACAGATATGTCTGTCAGCACATCTTCAAATCCAAGGCAGGATGTTACATCACTTAGTCAGTATTTCACATGTTCAATGCAGCGTTAGATCTGTTTCTGGGTAATGAAGCAGGACAATGGGACACTTTTAAAGGGGCTACAGGAACAGAGAACTGTGGCTTCACAAACATAATCTTTGAAGAAAGCAGGACAAGTTGATAGGGCTGCTAAAGAAGCATACAGGATCCTGGGCATTATCAATGAAAGCTTTGGGTACAAAAGCAAGAAAATTATAATAAACCTTTATAAATCACTGGCTAAGCTGCAGCTAGAAAACTGTGCCTAATTCTGGACATCAGACGTTAGGAAGGATGTCAAGGTCTTGGAGAAATGTTTTATCAGAATGGTGCAAAGGATAAGGGTCTTCAGTTGTGTGGAGAGACTAGAGAAGCTGGGATTGTTCTCCTTAGAGCAGATAAAGTTAAGGGGAGATTTAATTGAGTTGTTCGAAACCATGAGGAGTTTTAGATAGAGTAGAGAGAGAAAAACTGTTTCTGCTGGTTGGAGGGTCGGGAACCAAAAGACATAGATTTAAGATAACCGACAAAAAAGCTAAGGGGGAGATGAGGAGGTTTTGTTTATGCAGCAAGTCATTATGATCTGGCAGGCATTGCCTGAAAGGTTGATGGAAGCAGATTCGATGGCAGCTTTCAAAAGGAAATTTGATAAATATTTGAAAAAGTAAAATTTCATGACTATTGTGGGAACGGCAGCAGAGTGGGTCTAATCGGATAGCTCTTTCAGGGTGAAATCTTCTACCTGTAGGTTATGAGCATGAGTCGGGACCATTTCGCGGTCCCAACCCTACCATGCCTGTCACAGCATCCGCCTAGGTGACCTTCCCCAGAGGCAGCCAATTAAGAGGCTGACTCCGGGTGCACTCTCCAATTAAAGATGGAGAGCAGGTCCCTGAGGCTGAAGGCCCAATCAGAGAGCCTGCAGTGTTGGAAGGGCGACAGCCCAAACGGCAGAGGTGGGCGTTGTGGCCACAGCTGTGAAGGGGAAACACCTCCACAGGATAGCCAGCGGCAGCATCTGTGGACCGCTTATTGCTGCGGCTCCAGTGTTAGGGGTTGGTGTAGGAGGCCTATTGGGCCCCTGAGGTCAGCCACCAGCAAGCTGTTTCCAGGCAGCTGTCAAGCTTGACCCTCAGTGGGGAGCCCTCTGCCACCGGGATCTTCCCGACGTATCCTTAGTCAGCCCATAAATGGACACTTAATTATGCAGATTGGCTATCCGCTGCTGCCTCCAGGAAGATGGCCTGGAGACGGGAGCGCATTGATCCTCTGGCCCATGAAATTCCTCCCAGTCCTGCCTACAAGTCTGCCCTTGCCAGACTGGAAAATTCTGCCCTCAAAGAGCTGGCAGAGGCACGATGGGCTGAGTGGCCTCCTTTTAAGATTCTATGCCAAGTAAGTGAGCTGTCGGTAGAAGATCACTTGGGAAATAGGGACCAGGACTTGACTAGGTTCACATTGAAAATAGATGAGGGGGAACGAGAGATAATTGGTAGTCAACATAAAGTGAAATAACGAGGGCTTTCACAAGTACACAAGAAGTAATAGGATACTCAAAGAAGAGGTGGAACAAAGGAAGCTGTCAGAATGGCAATGATACTTAATAAGCATCTTGCAAATGTTTTTACAGAGGAGGTTGGAAAGGAGACTGTAGGAGTACCCGGGGCGGATGTTAAAGAGAACCTACTAGAGATAAGTTTACAAAAGGAAATTGCATTGTACTGAAAGTGGAAAAGTTAATAGATCCAGAATGGTGTGCATTCCAGAATACGAGGAATGTTGGGGATTGACCATAATGGTCCAAGATTCTCAGAAAAGGGGAATTGCACCAGGAAAATTTTACACCCCCCATTTAAGAAAGAGGAAACAGATCAGTTTGGAAATTATAGGCTAGTTAATGTTACTTCAGTTATGGGTATTCCTCTGGGTTCAATAATACAAGGTGACAGGTAGGAAGGCATGAGGTAATCATGGACAGTCATCATGGATTTGTAAAAGGAAGATTGTGCCAGACTAATTTGTCAATTTTCTGAGGAAATGGTAGACTATACAGATAAAAGATGTCATTGAGATGGATTTTTAGGACACGTTCAAGGTTTCAATTGTAAAGCTTGTATGCCCATTACCCACCATTCTCCCATCCCCCAACTTCATGAAGACTGCTGGACATAATTGGGAAAAAGCTTGACTGATTCCTTGTCAAAACAGAGAGGCAACTCGCTTTGGTGGTCATATGTTTTTTTTCTTTTTTCATGGGATGTGGGCATTGCTGGCTGGGCCAACATTCATTGCCCATCACTAATTGACCTTGATAAGGTGGTGATGAGCCACCTTCTTGAACCACTGCAGTCCATGTGCTGCTGGGAGGGAGTTCCAGGATTTTGACCCAGCAAGAGTGAAGGAACGCGATAAAGTTCCAAGTCAGGATGGTGCCTGGCTTGGAAGGGAACTTGCAGGTGGTGTTCCTATGCATCTGCTGCACTTGTCCTTCTAGGCGGTAGAAGTCGTGGGTTTGGAAGGTGCTGTCAAGGGAGCATCTTGTATATGGTGCACACTGCTGCCGCTCTGCATCGGTGGTGATGGGAATGAATGTTTAAGGTGGTGAAGGGGGATTGGGATCAAGCAGGCAGCTTAGTCTTAGATAGTATCGCGCTTCTTGAGTGTTGTTGGAGCTGCAATCATCCAGGCAAGTGGAGAGTATTCCATCAAACTCCTTGATTTGTGCTTTACAGACAGTGGACGGGCTTTGAGGAGTCAGCAGATGAGTTACTCACTGCAGAATTCCTAGCCTCTGACCTGCTGGTGTAGCCACAGCACCTACGTGGTTGGTCCAGTTCAGTTTCCGGTCAATGGTAACCGCCAGGATGTTGATGGTGGGAGATTCAGTGATGGTAATGCCATTGACTATCAAGGGGAGATGGTTAGATTGTCTCGTGTTGGAGATGGTCATTGCCTGGCACTTGTGTGGCATGAATGTTACTTGCCACTTATCAGCCCAAGCCTGAATGTTGTCCAGGTTTTGTTGCATGTGGGCAAGGACTGCTTCAGTATCTGAGGAATCACAAATGGTACTGAACACTGTGCAATCAATGCGTGTCTATTCATATAGACAGACTTTGATGTAGGGTGGGAGGACGCTCATGTGGACCATAAAGACTGGCATGGACCTGTTGGGCCGAATGTTTCTGTGCTGTAGATTTGATGTAATGCTATAAAATGTCACATCAACGATTTGTTGCAAAAACACATGTAGCTTGTATTCAAGGGAATGTGGTGCATAGATAGAGAGATGGCTAGGATGGGGGAAGGGGAGCTGTGGGGGCGGGGGACAAAAAGTGTAGAGGTAGAATAAATATGTGGGACCTGAAATTCCATAGGAGTTTCTCCCAGTTTTTGACTGTAACTTTGACACAAAGAACTGCAGCGCTCTCTGAGAAAAAATGTAACCGGATGTTTTTGCCCTTTCTCTGGGAATTCTGCCGACTTCCTGCTGAGACACTAGGGGAACTCTTGTAGAATTTCAGGGGCTGTGATTTTTGAATGGCAGAATGTGGGTAGTAGTGTGTCTCAGGGATTTGCGCTGGGGCCTCTTTTGTTTTCAATTTATATGAGTTGAAAACAGGCACAATGATGTTGACATTTTCCAATGATGATAGATGAGGGGAAGAACACAAAGACAAATGCATTAGTGAAGCGGGCAGACAGATAACAGATATGGTTTGATACAGAGAAAACTGACCAGATACATATTGGAAAAGGTGCAGTGAAAGGGTCTACATTCCAAATAGTAAGCTTCTGAATGATGTAGAAGGACAGAGAAATTTAGGGTGCAGATATATTGCTCCTTCACAGCTGGGAGTACAACAAGAAAAGGTCAGAAAAAGGCAAATAGAATTATGTGTTTTATACATAAGAATGTCAAATATAAAAGCAAAGGAATAATGTTGAATTTATATAAGAGATTGTGCAGTGTTGGTACGTCTGTTTATAGGAAGGATACTAATGCCATGGGAAATGTATAGCAAAGATTCACTAAACTGATACCAGCCAAGATTTTAAATCACTCAAAACCCATTGTCACACCAATGTGCTTTGTTGAATGATAATTTTCTTTAATCCACTGACAGGAGACCTGAATTTATATTTTTTTTTCAAAGAAATTTAAAAAGGAACAAATAAAAGATGACTTTGCTAGCAGCTTAAGATGGCCACCTAATTTGCAACACTGCATGTGGAGACAAAACCAAGACCCAGGAAGTTTAAGGGAACTGCCTGTTCTTTTTAGCAAGAAGAAATATACTGCTAACTATCATGCTTGAATCACTGTGCAACTGTCATGTGACAAGCTCCCCCCACCCCTCCACCTGGATCTGTTGTTTTAAGCTGGTGTTTCTCTGCAGCAGCAAGGAGAAGCATATGGACTCTGACATGTGCAGACCCAAGTGGGAAGGTGGGGGGGGGGGGGGGTCAAAGAACAAAGAACAAAGATAATTACAGCACAGGAACAGGCCCTTCGGCCCTCCAAGCCTGCGCCGATCCAGATCCTCTCTCTAAACATGTCGCCTATTTTCTAAGGTTCTGTATCTCTTTTCTTCCTGCCCATTCATGTATCTGTCTAGATACATCTTAAAAGACTCCATCGTGCCCGCATCTACCACCTCCGCTGGCAATGCGTTCCAGGTGCCCACCACCCTCTGCGTAAAGAACTTTCCACGCATATCCCCCCTAAACTTTTCCCCTTTCACTTTGAACTCGTGTCCTCTAGTAATTGAAACCCCCACTCTGGGAAAAAGCCTCTTGCTATCCACCCTGTCTATACCTCTCATGATTTTGTACACCTCAATCAGGTCCCCCCTCAACCTCCGTCTTTCTAATGAAAATAATCCTAATCTGCTCAACCTCTCTTCATAGCTAGCGCCCTCCATACCAGGCAACATCCTGGTGAACCTCCTCTGCACCCTCTCCAAAGCATCCACATCCTTTTGATAATGTGGCGACCAGAACTGTACGCAGTATTCCAAATGTGGCCGAACCAAAGTCCTATACAACTGTAACATGACCTGCCAACTCTTGTACTCAATGCCCCGTCCGATGAAGGAAAGCATGCCGTATGCCTTCTTGACCACTCTATTTACCTGCGTTGCCACCTTCAGGGAACAGTGGACCTGAACACCCAAATCTCTCTGGACATCAATTTTCCCCAGGACTTTTCCATTTACTGTATAGTTCACTCTAGAATTGGATCTTCCAAAATGCATCACCTCGCATTTGCCCTGATTGAACTCCCTCTCTCCCTCTCTCTCGATTCTAGCTTGCAAGCTTCAAACCCTGCCTGCTGACTGACCACCTCTGCACACTCTGGCTACAATCAGAAACCCCTTTGGAGGAAATCATCCACATTGCTGTCTCCAAGAGAGCCACCAAATCAGTCATCTATCTCTTCAAACTAAAAGCCTCAGAACCACCAAATTCAGCTATAAGCCAGCTGAATCACCAAACTCCACAGACTATATCCCTTTTTTTCTATGGGCTCTATCTCGATCAATCTACCCTTCCCCACCCTGTAACCTATTTGTGTGCGTGAACCTCTAGTGTGTGTGCGTGTGTGTGAAAGTTGGCGCGTAGTTTATTATTTTACTTAGTTTGGTTTAAGTAGAATAAAATTAACCTTTTTCTTTGTTCAACTCAAGAAAACCTGTCCAATTGGTTCTTATGATCATAACAGGTGAGTAATCAAACACCGACTGAATTGGCCAGTACATCCACTTTAAGAAAGAATTAAACCTGTTGTGGTCAGACAAGGAAAAGAGGGAAGCTGTTCAACCCCTCCTCACCTGACCGTAACACCATTTACATGCACAAAGTTAAAATTGAGCCCCCAAATGTGAGGTTATAGCCATGAAAAACTACTTGAAATATTGGGGCATTTTTCAAAGGATGACATGAAGTTGAGTGGGTATCTAAATCCAAAATTATAAAAGGTTTTGAGAGGTTAAGTAGCAAGAGCTGATTGGAGAGGTAGGTCAAGGGATAGAGGCAGGGTATAGATTCAGGATGGCCTCCTTCTCTGCTGTAAACATAGAAACATAGAAAATAGGAGCAGCAGTAGGCCATTCGGCCCTTCGAGTCTGCTCCGCATTCATTATGATCTTGGCTGATCATCCAACTCAGTAACCTGTTCCCACTTTCCTCCCATATCCTTTGATCCCTTTCACCCCAAGAGCTATATCTAACTCCTTCTTGAAAACATACACTGTTTTGGCCTCAACTGCTTTCTGTGGTAGCGAATTTCACAGGCTCACCACCCTCTGGTGAAGAAATTTCTCCTCATCTCAGTCCTGAAAGGTCTACCCCGTATCCTTAGACTATGACCCCTGGTTCTGGACTCTCCCACCATCAGGAACATCCTACTTGCATCTACCCTGTCAAGTCCCGTTCGAATTGTATGGGTTTCTATGAGATCCCCCCTCACTCTTCTGAACTCCAACGAATATAATCCTAACCGATTCATGCTCTCCTCATACGTCAGTCCCGCCATCCCAGGAATCAGTCTGGTAAACCTTGGCTGCACTTCCTCTATAGCAAGAACATCCTTCTTCAGATAAGGAGACCAAAACTGCACACAATATTCCAGGTGTGGCCTCAGCAACGCACTGTATAATTGCAGCAAGACATCCCTGCTCCTGCACTCGAATCCTCTCACTATTAAGGCCAACATAGGGCGGCACAGTGGCGCAGTGGTTAGCACCGCAGCCTCACAGCTCCAGTGACCCGGGTTCAATTCTGGGTACTGCATGTGTGGAGTTTGCAAGTTCTCCCTGTGTCTGCGTGGGTTTTCTCCGGGTGCTCTGGTTTCCTCCCACATGCCAAAAGACTTGCAGGTTGATAGGTAAATTGGCCATTCGCAATTGCCCCTAGTATAGGTAGGTGGTAGGGAAATATATAGGGACAGGTGGGGATGTGGTAGGAATATGGGATTAGTGTAGGATTAGTATAAATGGGTGGTTGATGGTCGGCACAGACTCGGTGGGCCGAAGGGCCTGTTTCAGTGCTGTATCTCAAACTAAAAACTAAACATACCATTTGCCTTTTTTACCATCTGTTGCACCTGCATGCTTACCTTCAGCGACTGATATACGAGAACACCCAGGTCTCGCTGCATATTCCCATCACTGTTTATAGCCATTCAGAAAATAATCTGTCTTCCCGTTTTTGCGACCACATTGGATAACCTCACATTTATCCACATCTGCCATGCATTAGCCCACTCACTCAACTTGTCCAAATCACCCTGAAGCCTCTCTGCATCCTCCTCACAACTCACTCTCCCACCCAGTTTTGTGTCATCTGCAAATTTGGAGATATTACATTCAGTTCCCTCATCTAAATCATTAATATATATTGTGAATAGCTGGGGTCCTAACACCGATCCCTGCAGTACCCCACTAGTCACTGCCTGCCATTCAGAAAAAGACCCATTTATTCCTACTCTTTGTTTCTTGTCTGCCAACCAATTTTCATACATCGCAATACACTCCCCCCCAATCCCATGCGCTTTAATTTTACACACTAAATCTCTTATGTGGGACTTTGTCGAAAGCCTTCTGAAAGTCCAAATAAACCACATCCACTGGCTCCCCCTCATCAACTCCACTAGTTACATCCTCGAAGAATTCTAGTAGATTTGTCAAGCATGATTTCCCTTTCGTAAATCCATGCTGACTTTGTCCAATTCTACCACTGTTCTCTAAGTGCTCTGCGATAAAATCTTTGATAATGGACTCTCGAATTTTCCCCCACTACTGTCGTCAGGCTGACTGGTCTATAATTCCCTGTTTTCTCTCTACCTCCCTTTTTAAATAGTGGAGTTACATTAGCTACCCTCCAATCTGTAGGAACTGTTCCAGAGTCTATAGAATCTTGGAAGATGACCACCAATGCATCCACTATTTCTAGGGCCACTTCCTTAAGTACTCTGGGATGTAGACCATCAGGCCCTGGGGATTTATTAGCCTTCAATCCCATCAATTTCCCCAACACCATTTCTCTACTAGTACTCATTTCCTTCAGTTCCACCCTTTCACGAAACCTTGTGTTCCCCAACATTTCTGGTATGATATTTGTGTCCTCCTTTGTGAAGAGAGAACCAAAGTATGCATTTAGTTGGTCAGCCATTTCTTTGTTCCCCATAATAAATTCCCCTGATTCTGACTGTAAGGTGAAGACATTTGTCTTCACCAATCTTTTTCTCTTCACATACCGATAGAAACTTTTACAGTCAGTTTTTATGTTCCCCGCAAGCTTACTCTCGTACTCTATTTTCCCTTTCTTAATCAATCCCTTGGTCCTCCTTTGCTGAATTCTAAACTGCTCCCAATCCTCAGTCTGTTGTTTCTTCTGGTGAATTTGTATGCCTCTTCCTTGGATCTAATGCTAGCTTTAATTTCCCTTGTAAGCCATGGTTTGGCTACTTTTCCCGTTTTACTTTTGCGCCAGACAGGAATAAACAATTGTTGCAGTTTATCCATGCGCTCTTTGAATGTTTGCCATTGCCTATCCACCATCATCCCTTCAAGTAACGTTTCCTAAACCATCATAGCCAACTCGCGCCTCATACCTTCATAGTTTCCTTTTTAAGATTCAGGACCCTAGTCTCAGAATCAACTAGGTCACTCTCCATCTTTGATGAAGAATTCTATCATATTATGGTTGCTCATTCCCAAGGGGTCTCGCACAACTAGATTGTCAATTATTCCTCTCTCATTGCACAATACCGAGTCTAGGATGGCCTGTTCTCTAGTTGGTTCCGCAATGTATTGGTCCAGAAAACCATCCTGTATACACTCCATGAATTCCTCCTCTACAGTATTGTGACAAATTTGATATGCCCAATCTATATGCAGATTAAAATCACCCATAATTACAAGTGTTGCTTTATTGCATGTGTCTCTAATTTCCCGTTTAATGCCATTCCCAACATCACCACTAAAGTTTGGGGGTCTATATACAACCCCCACTAATGATTTTGCCCCTTATTGTTTCTCAAGCTCTACCCATACAGATTCCATATCATCAGAGCTAATATCCTTCCTCACCATTGCGTTAATTTCCTCTTTAACTAGCAAAGCAACTCCACTGCCTTTTTGCTTTTTGTCTGTCCTTCCGAAATACTGAATACCCCTGGATGTTCATTTCCCATCCCTGGTCACCCTGCAGCCATGTCTCCATAATCCCGACTATATCATACCCGTTTACATCTATTTGCGCAATTAATTCATCCACTTTATTGTGAATGCTCTGCGCGTTAAGGCACAAAGTCTTGAGGCTCGCCTTTTTAACATTATTTGGCCCCTTCCCACAATTCTTCGCTGTGGCCCTGTTTGATTCTGGCCCTTGATTTCTCTGCCCATCACTTTTCTTATTCCCCTTACTGTCTTTTGTTCTTATCTTTGATCCCCCCTCCTCTGACTCTTTGCAAACGTTCCCATCCCCCTGTCATTTTAGTTTAAACCCTCCCCAACCACTCTGGCAAATACTCTCCCTAGGACATCAGTCCCGGTCCTGCCCAGGTGTAACCCGTCCAGTTTGTACTGGTCCTACCTCCCCCAGAACCGCTCCCAATGTCCCAGGAATCTAAAACCCTCCCCCTCACACCATCTCCTCAGCCACGTATTCATCCGATATATCCTGCTATTTCTACTCTGACTAGCACGTGGCACTGGGAGTAATCCTGAGATCACTACCTTTGATGTCCTACTTTTCAACTTACTTCCTAACTCCCTATATTCTGCTTTTAGGACCTCATCCTTTTATTTTTAACCTATGTCGTTTGTACCAATGTGTACCACGACCACTGGCTGTTCACCCTCCCCCTTCAGAATGTCCTGTAACCGCTCTGAGACATCCTTGTCCCTACCACCTGGGAGGCAACATACCATCCTGGAGTCTCGTTTGCAGCCACAGAAATGCCTATCTATTCTCCTTACAATTGAATTTCCTATAAACACACTTTTTACTCCTCCCCTGTGCAGCAGAGCCAACCGTGGTGCAACAAATTGGGTTGTTGCTGCTTTCCCCGGAGAGATTATTCGCCCAACAGCATCCAAAGCAGTATATCTGTTTTGCAGGGGAATAGCCACAGGAGATTCCTGAACTGCCTGCCTAGTCCTCTTGCTCTGCCTGGTGGTTACCCATTCCCTTCCTGCCTGTGGAGTCTGAGCCTGCGATGTGACCACCTCTCTATACGTGCTATCCACGATAATCTCCGCCTCGCGGAGTATCATGCTATGATTTTATGAACATCCACATGTGTGCACTTTTTCACGGCATAGTGTTCAGTTGGCATGGAAACATTGGATTTATCCCCTCTTTTATAGGGACCAGAGATTTTATTTCACCGCATTTGGATGGATGTTTTCTGGCCTTTGGGATCTGCAGGAAAGATGAGTTCCAGCAGGAGAAGACCTTGGCATGACTACAACTGGCTGTACCTAAACCTGCTGCTGTGAGTAGCCTGTAAACCCATTTCCTAACCAGCTTCTAGGTGATAAAATTATTAGGCTCATTATGAATTAGTTTTGTTGGGAATCTATTTTGCATATTCGCTGCTCTGTGGCACCATTTTCATTTTAAGTGGACAATCCCACCAATAATTTCGTTCACAATTAACATCCTTGTCTCGCTGAATTGCATTAGAAAAGGAAATACAGTCTAATTTGTATTTGTAATAAGTTGGAGCATTACCTACACATCACAAGCAGTGGGCGATTATATCCCATATAATTGTCTCACTTACATCACATCCATTTCACTCATTATCACTGATTACATAGATTCTTTTGTAACTCAGTCCTTTTCAGTATATTTGGCAGCTTTCAACTGACTTGGTTGCAGATAGACTTTAAATGACTTTTGCTTTCCTTTTCATTTGCATCAAACAATGCATTTGTTACTTCCAGACTTTATCCAAACTCACTCTTGACCAGCCTTCCATGTTCTACCCTCCATAAATCTGATGTCATCCAAAACTCTGCAGACCATGTCCTAACTCCCACCAACTCCCATTCACCCCTTAACCTTCACTGACCTACATTGGTTCCCAGTTAAGCAATGCCTCGATTTTAAAATTCTCATCCTTGTTTACAAATCCCTTCACGGCCTCGTCCCTCCCTATCTTTGTAATCTCCTCCAGCCCCACAACCCTCCAAGCTGCTCTAATTCTGGCTTCTTGAGCATCCCTGATTTTAATCGCTCCACTTGTAAGAACATAAGAAATAGGAGCAGGAGTGGACCATATGGCCCCTCGAGCCTGCTCGGCCATTTAATATGATCATGGCTGATCTTCTGCCTCACTCCACTTTCCCTCCAGGTTCCCATATCCCCTGAGAAACCAAAATTCTGTTTGTTCAGCCTTCAATATACTCAACGATGAAGCATCCGCAACCTTCTGGGGTAGAGAACTTCTAAGATTCACAACCCCTTGAGTTAAGCAGTTTCTCTTCATCTCAGTCCTAAATGATCAACCCCTTATCCTGAGGCTGTGCCCCCAGGTTCTGGATTCCCCGGTCAGGGAAATAACCTCTCAGTGTCGACCCTGTCAAGTCCCTTCAGAATCTTGCATGTTTCAATGAGATCACGTCTCATTCTTCTAAACTCCAGAGATAAGCTCAATTTGCTCAACCTCTCCTCAAAGGACAGCCCTCTCATCCCAGGAACCAATCTGGTGAATCTTTGCTGTACCGCCTCGAATGCAAGTTGTCACGGCCAGGTGAGGAGAGGGTCCCAGGCTCCCCTCTTGCCCTTCCTCTTATTTGACTACAACAGGGTTTATTCCCATTTTAAACAATGGTTGTATTTACCACCTCAGTGAGTGTTTAACCTTTACCTTTAATGTGATCGTGAAAGAACCAGACAGGTTTTCTTGAGCTTAAACAAGAAAGAGGCGAATTCATTATACTTAACAATCTAAAACCGATCTCGAAAAAAATAATAAACTTACGCGACATATTCACGCACACATTCACATGAGACTCACACACACATAAGTAGATTACAGAGTGAAAAGTAGATTTTGTGGTTGGATTAGAGTCCAGGATAAATGGAAATTAAATACACAGTCTGTGAAGTTGGATGATTCAGTGGTCTTCCGGATGAAGTTGTATTCTAGAAGTCCCTGGCTGGCCCGCTTGTCTCAAGGCTTTCTTGGAGGCAGACTTGTAAATGGCTCTCTTCCCCTGGTCTCGGTCTGTAGAAATCTGTAGGTTGAACGGTCCACAGTCGCAGACAGGGTTCAAACTTTGTGTTAACTGGAGAGTGAAAGAGAGAGAGAGAGGGAGAGGGAAGGAGGCTCACCCTTTATCCTGTTGCACTGTCCGAGTAACTGCATGTCTATCTTTGTTCAAGGAAACTTTTTGCTTTCACAGAGATGGACAGACAGTTCCATGATGGCCTCCGTGTACTCACTGGAACCTTCTAATGATATTCAAGGTTTGGAATTGGCTCTTTAGACCCCAGGATGCCAATATTTACACTTGGAGGGGTTTGCTCTTTCAAAGTCAAGGTGCTAGAATTGCCTTGAAGCCATGCTAATAAAGCAATCTTAGGTAATTAAATTACTTAGAGCAAGCCATTGTTCTGGGGCCCCATGCTGCTTAGACCTCTATCCCCAGGTGGGTCTTTGCAATGTGAAAGGGTATTTCAGATCAAATTGTGGTTTTCATCATGGCTGCCAGCTTTTTTTAAATGTTAACTGCAGGATTTTTCCTTTTAAAGGTTAATGTAGGTTTCCAAATGATGAATTAAAAATCCCTAATTTGGCATATTGTGTTTTCTTGACAAAGTGTATCCCTTCCTTAAATATGGAGACCAAAACATCACACAGTACCTTCCAATATTTGCCGGTTCTAAAGAAGGGTCATTGACCTGCAACGTTAACTCTGCTTCTCTCTCCATGGATGCTGCCAGACCTGCTGAGTATTTCCAGCATTTCTTGTTTTTATTGCACACAGTACTCCCTGTGTCCTCTGCTATGTCCAGTCTGGCCAAGAGAGTGTGGGAAAATGGCGCACTGACACAGAACACAAAAGTCCGAGTGTATCAAGCCTGTGTCCTCAGTACCTTGCTCTATGGCAGCGAGGCCTGGACAACGTACGTCAGCCAAGAGTGACGTCTCAATTCATTCCATCATCGCTGCCTCCGGAGAATCCTTGGCATCAGGTGGCAGGACCGGATCTCCAACACAGAAGTCGTTGAGGCGGCCAACATCCCCAGCTTATACACACTACTGAGCCAGCGGCGCCCGAGATGGCTTGGCCATGTGAGCCGCATGGAAGATGGCAGGATCCCCAAGGACACATTGTACAGCGAGCTCGTCACTGGTACCAGACCCACCAGCCGTCCATGTCTCCGCTTTAAAGACGTCTGCAAACGCGACATGAAGTCCTGTGACATTGATCACAAGTCATGGGAGTCAGTTGCCAGCGATCGCCAGAGCTGGCGGGCAGCCATAAAGGCGGGGCTAAAGCGTGGCGAGTCGAAGAGACTGAGCACTTGGCAGGATAAAAGACAGAAGCGCAAGGAGAGAGCCAACTGTGTAACAGCCCCGACAACCAATTTTATCTGCAGCACCTGTGGAAGAGTCTGTCACTCTAGAATTGGCCTTTATAGCCACTCCAGGCGCTGCTTCACAAACCACTGACCACCTCCAGGCGCTTACCCATTGTCTCTCGAGACAAGGAGGCCACACAGAGAGAGAGAGTCCCAGTGTGGTCTCACCAAAGTCCTGTACAATTGTAGCAAGACTTTCTTATTCTTGTATTCCAACCCCACCTTGTAATAAAGGCCAGCATGCCATTTGCCTTCCTAATTGCATTGGCAGTTGTGTTCATATCTGCCAAGCCCTAAGCTCCAGAAGTCCCTCCCCTAACCTTTCTGCCTCCCAACTAATATCTCTTCATGTGTCTTCGTGTCAAATTATGCTTTATAATGCTCCTGTGAAATTCCATGGGACATTTTGTGTTAAAGGCACTATAGAAATACAAGTTGTTGTTGTTAAATGAAGAGACGAAGTAAAACAAAACACATTCCCAAAAGATGCAAGCTGCCAAATTCAATCTATTCCCTCCAATTGTCTTCATTTTTACATTCATAGAATTACATGGAGCTTTTTTTTTTCTTTGGCCTCCTTATCTCGAGAGACAATGGGTAAGCGCCTGGAGGTGGTCAGTGGTGTGTGGAGCAGTGCCTGGAGTGGCTATAAAGGCCAATTCTAGAGTGACAGGCTCTTCCACAGGTGCTGCAGAAAAACATGGAGCTTACAGCACACAAAAAGCCATTCGACCCAAATGGTCCATGCCAGCACTTATGTTCCACACGTACCTCCTCCCGCCCCTCGTCATCTCAATCTATTTGCATACCCTTCCATGCCTTTATCTCTCATATTCATCTAGCTTCCCCGTAAATGCATCTATTCTATTTACTGCAACTACTCCCTGTGGTAGCAAGTTCCAAGCTTTACATACGAACATACAAACTACGAGCAGGAGTAGGCTATTCGGCCCCTCGAGCCTGCTCCGCCATTCTATAAGGTTATAGCTGATTTGTTTGTGGACTTAACTCCACTTTCCTACCCACCCGCAAAACCCTTTGACTCCCTTGTTTGTCAAGGTTCTGTCTACCTCTGCCTTAAAAACATTCAAATGACAGCATGGTTTTGTGAAGGGGAGGTCGTGTCTTACTAATTTGATTGCGTTTTTTGAGGAAGTGGCGAAGATGATTGATGAGGGAAGGGCGGTGGATGTTGTCTATATGGACTTTAGTAAAGCCTTTGACAAGGTCCCGCATGGCAGACTGGTGCAAAAGGTGAAGTCACACGGGATCAGAGGTGAGCTGGCAAGATGGATACAGAACTGGCTCAGTCACAGAAGACAGAGGGTAACAGTGGATGGGTGTTTTTCTGAATGGAGGGATGTGACTAGTGGTGTTGCGCAGGGATCAGTGCTGGGACCTTTGCTGTTTGTAGTATATATAAATGATTTGGAGGAAAATGTAGCTGGTCTGATTAGTAAGTTTGCGGACGACACAAAGGTTGGTGGAGTTGCGGATAATGATGAGGATTGTCAGAGGATACAGCAGGATATAGATCGGTCGGAGACTTGGGCGGAGAAATGGCAGATGGAGTTTAATCCGGACAAATGTGAGGTCATGCATTTTGGAAGGTCTAATGCAGGTGGGAGGTATACAGTAAATGGCAGAACCCTTAGGAGTATTGAAAGGCAGAGAGATCTGGGCGTACAGGTCCAGAGGTCACTGAAAGTGGCAACGCAGGTGGATAAGGTAGTCAAGAAGGCATACGGCATGCTTGCCTTCATCGGTCGGGGCATAGAGTATAAAAATTGGCAAGTCATGTTGCAGCTGTACAGAACCTTAGTTAGGCCACACTTAGAATATTGCGTGCAATTCTGGTCGCCACACTACCAGAAGGACGTGGATGCTTTGGGGAGGGTACAGAAGAGGTTTATCAGGATGTTGCCTGGTCTGGAGGGCATTAGCTATGAGGAGAGGTTGGATAAACTTGGATTGTTTTCACTGGAACGACGGAGGTGGAGGGGCGACATGATAGAGGTTTACAAAGTTATGAGCGGCATGGACAGAGTGGATAGTCAGAAGCTTTTTCCCAGGGTGGAAGAGTCAGTTACTAAGGGACATAGGTTTAAGGTGCGAGGGGCAAAGTTTAGAGGGGATGTGGTGAGTGCCTGGAACCTGCTGCCAGGGGAGGTGGTGGAAGCAGATACGATCGTGATGTTTAAGAGACATCTTGACAAATATATGAATAGGAAGGGAATAGAGGGATATGGGCCCCGGAAGTGCAGAAGGTGTTAGTTTCGGCAGGCATCAAGATCGGTCCAGGCTTGGAGGGCCGAATGGCCTGTTCCTGTGCTGTACTGTTCTTTGTTCTTTGACCCTGCCTTCACTGCACTCCAGGGAAGAGAGTTCCACAGACTCTCAGCACTCTGGATAAAAAATTTATCCTCATCTCTGTCTTAAATGGGAGACCCCTTATTTTTAAACTGTGCCCCCTAGTTTTAGTCTCTCTCACAAGGGGAAACATCCTTTCAACATCCACCCTGTTAAGTCCCCTCAGAATCTTGTTATGTTTCAATAAGATTACTTCTCATCCTTCTAAACTCCAATGAATACAGATCCAACCCATACTACAGCTATCCTATCGAATTCCTTTCATCATCTTAAAGACCATTCTTATCCCCTAAAGGTCTCAACTCCTCGCTGCGGCAAAGTACCAACAAATGCTGCAAGCGCTCCGTACTTCATCCAAATGCTTATTCTTCATGTGTGAGCCCAGACTCTAAGGAGGCAATTTTCACCTGCTACTGGCCCATCTCTTGCCTGAAAAAATGGGCAGATAACAGAGGAAAATCAAGGTCATGAGTGTTGAAGTGCATTGGGATGCTTCTGAGAGACAAAGTGCTAAATACATGCAAGTCTTTTATTCTTCTCATCAGCTCCTGTGGCTAAAATCTGTAACCTCAGCTCAGAAATCAGTCCTGGATTTCCAGCTTCTTACAGATCAGCTATTCATTACCTCTGCCAACTAAGCAATCAGATCAGCATAAATTAAACTTTTCGCCACTAAATAGAAAGCGAATGGAAATCGGAATTAACACAACAAATAGGACTAGTGCAGCAAATTACAGTCCATTCAAAGTACGTTCACAGTTACTGGCTGGCTCTTACTGCAGGGATGTTCTCCATCGGAATTTATCTCTACACTGTTCACCCTAAGCCATCCCACTCAGGAGCTGTTCCTGGTAAAGGCATGAACCAAAGCATCCTCTCAAAGCCTCACTATTTAACTTGCCTACCACACATTGGGTTGGAAGAGAATCTTGGTCTAACCAGGACTATAATCTATTATGACAGACTATGGTAACAACTGATTTAATATGAAGAAATGACATTTATAGAACAGCTGACATGGATATTTGAACATATTAACATTTGCTTTTCAGTGAAAGGTCTTATCATCTGATTGCTATCTCCTTTACAGTACCACCTAGTTGCATTTAATTGATAGTAAATAATTTCAGCTTTTTAACTCCTCTGAATGCAGGGATAATTATATTGTTCAGTGAGCACAGTGTAGGCCTGGCCCAAGACTGACAGATTCACTCAAATGAATTATTACTGATACTGTCAAAATATTAGTTTATACTCTAAATATATATAAATGTGTGCCTGAAACAGAAGATTTTGTGTTCCAGCCTCACTTCAGAGACTTGAACAATCTAGGTTGACACTCCCCAGAGAGTACTGAGGGAGTGCTGCAATGTCAGAGGTTCCAAACTGAGGGCCCGTCTGCTCTCTTAGGTGGACGCTAAGGATTCCAATGGTTCGTATTTTGAAGAGCAGTGAAGTTCTCCCTGGTGCCCTGGCCAACACTAATAAAACAGTTTAATTAGTCATTTATCTCATTTATATGCACAATTTGGCTTCCACATAACTGTACATTACAACAGTGAACATAATTCAAAAATTCACTTTGGGACTTCTTGCATTCACAAATGGCACAAACCTTATATTAGGAGCATTATACCATGCAAGAAAGAACGAGCACTTGTACAATGTCAACATCCCAACTAGTTCAATGCCTCACCTGGCAGTGCAGCACTCCCTTGGTATTGCACTGGGAGTGTCAGCCTAGGCTATGTGCTCTGGAGTGGGACTTAAGTCCACAACCTTCCAATTCAGAGGTGCGGGTGCTTCCCACCGAGCCATAGTTGACACTAAATTAACAGACAACGCATTATTCTGCTGTTCCAAACTGGAGTTGTATCCCTTTAAGATCACAAGGACTAATTGCTGCACGTAGATCACATATGAGTTAATTCCTCTTACGAATATCTCAAGATCAATTAGATGCAATTTGTTCCTATGGAGATTGGCAGCCAGTTGTAAATCCATGACTTCTTGCCAATGGTAGAAAAAAACTCTCAAAAGCTGAGCGATTCGATTTTTTAAAAAAAGACTGTTTTGCATCTGTAACCAAGTGTGACGTCTGACACGGCTCTGGAGCTGTAATACTCTGCTTCATTCTGTTGGACTTGTTATATAAAAACATTTTCTTTAATGTCTTTTAAAAAGCAACAACTTGCAATTTTATAGCAGCTTTACTGTAGCAAGAACAAAGCATTTCACAAAAGGAAGATTAGACATCGAGTAGGAGATCTGGAGAAGTGGTAGGGAAGGTGATTGAACAAAAATGGTCACTGAGTCAGGAGACTTTTGAAGGTGAGGATTAATAAAGCAGATGAGCTGAGGACACAGATAAACATGTGGCAGTATGATATCATAGCTATTACAGATACATGGTTTAAGGAGGGACAGGAATGGCAGCTCAATGTTCCTGGTTACAGGGCTTTCAGACGCGGTAAGGAGGGGGAGTGGCAATTTTGGTCAAGGAAATTATTACAGCTGTGAGGAGGGATGATATGTTGGAAGGTTCATCAAATGAGGCCATATGGATTGAGCTAAGGAACAAAAAAGGGGCAATCACACTGCTGGGAGTGTACTATAGACCCCAAAATAGTCAGAGGGAGATAGAAGAGCAGATATGTGGCCAAATCTCTGAGAAGCGCAAGAATACAGTAGGGCAGCAATAGTAAGGGATTTTAACTTCCCCAATATTGACTGGGACAGGTTACTGGTGATAGTTGAGCCTAGGTAGGTGAACTCTTGAACCACTTCCAGAGCGTGGTCGCCAATATTGATGGATGGAGCATTTCTGACGTCCTGCCCCATGGTGTTCATTTTCCTGAGGCTGATGGTTAGGCCAAATTCATTGCAGGCAGCCGCAAACCTGTCGATGAGACTCTGCAGGCACTCTTCAGTGTGAGATGTTAAAGCAGCATCGTCAGCAAAGAGGAGTTCCCTGATGAGGACTTTCCGTACTTTGGACTTCGCTCTTAGACGGGCAAGGTTGAACAACCTGCCCCCTGATCTTGTGTGGAGGAAAACTCCTTCTTCAGAGGACTTGAACGCATGTGAAAGCAGCAGGGAGAAGAAAATCCCAAAAAGTGTGGGTGCGAGAACACAGCCCTGTTTCACGCCACTCAGGATAGGAAAGGGCTCTGATGAGGAGCCACCATGTTGAATTGTGCCTTTCATATTGTCATGGAATGAGGTGATGATACTTAGTAGCTTTGGTGGGCATCCGATCTTTTCTAGTAGTCAGAAGAGACGACGTCTGCTGACGAGGTCAAAGACTTTGGTGAGATCAATGAAAGCAATGTAGAGGGGCATCTGTTGTTCACAGCATTTCTCCTGTATCTGACGAAGGGAGAACAGCATGTCAACGGTCGATCTCTCTGCACGAAAGCCACACTGTGCCTCAGGGTAGACGCGCTCGGCCAGCTTCTGGAGCCTGTTCAGAGCAACTCAAGCAAAGACTTTTCCCACTCTGCTGAGCAGGGAGATTCCACGGTAGTTGTTGCAGTCACCGCGGACACCTTTGTTTTTATAGAGGGTGATGATATTGGCATCGCGCATGTCCTGGGGTACTGCTCCCTCGTCCCAGCACAGGCATAGCAGTTCATGTAGTCCTGAGAGTATAGCAGGCTTGGCACTCTTGATTATTTCAGGGGTAATGCTGCCCTTCCCAGGGGCTTTTCCGCTGGCTAGAGAATCAATGGCATCACTGAGTTCCGATTTGGTTGGCTGTATGTCCAGCTCATCCATGACTGGTAGAGGCTGGGCTGCATGGAGGGCAGTCTCAGTGACAGCATTCTCCCTGGAGAACAGTTCTAGGTAGTGCTCAACCCAGCGGTCCATTTGTTTGTGCTGGTCAGTGATTATGTCCCCTGATTTAGATTTGAGGGGGGGGCGATCTTCTTGATGGTTGGCCCAAGAGCTCAGTAACCTGTCTCTAGATGCAGAAATCAACAAGAGCATGGGTAAGGCTTCCACTGCTATGTCCAGACTGGCCAAGAGAGTGTGGGAAAATGGCGCACTGACACGGAACACAAAAGTCCGAGTGTATCAGGCCTGTGTCCTCAGTACCTTGCTCTATGGCAGCGAGGCCTGGACAACATATGTCAGCCAAGAGCGACGTCTCAATTCATTCCATCGTCGCTGCCTCCGGAGAATACTTGGCATCAGGTGGCAGGACCGTATCTCCAACACAGAAGTCCTCAAGGCGACCAAATCCCCAGCTTGTACACACTACTGAGTCAGTGGCGCTTGAGATGGCTTGGCCATGTGAGCCGCATGGAAGATGGCATAATCCCCAAAGACACATTGTACAGCGAGCTCGCCACTGGTATCAGACCCACCGGCCGTCCATGTCTCCGCTTTAAAGACTTCTGCAAACGCGACATGAAATCCTGTGACATTGATCACAAGTCGTGGGAGTCAGTTGCCAGCGTTCGCCAGAGCTGGCGGGCAGCCATAAAGACAGGGCTAAAATGTGGCGAGTCAAAGAGACTTAGTAGTTGGCAGGAAAAAAGACAGAGGCGCAAGGGGAGAGCCAACTGTGCAACAGCCCCGACAAACAAATTTCTCTGCAGCACCTGTGGAAGAGTCTGTCACTCTAGAATTGGCCTTTATAGCCACTCCAGGCGCTGCTTCACAAACCACTGACCACCTCCAGGCGCGTATCCATTGTCTCTCGAGATAAGGAGGCCCAAAAGAAATTGACTGGGATAGTTTTATTGTGAAAGGAATTGAGGGAGCAGAATTCTTGAGGTGCATTCAGAAGAACTTTTTTGCCCAGTATGAAGCAAGTCCAACAAGAGTAGTTTTAGACTTAGTTTTAGGAAATGAAGATGGGCAGGTGGAAGGGGTGGCAGTGGGAGAGCATTTTGGTGGTAGTGATCATAATTCAGTCAGTTTTAACATAATTATGGAAAAGGACAGAGATAGAACAGGAGTTAGAGTTCTCAATTGGGACAAGGCCAATTTTACTAAACTGAGGAGTGATTTAGCGAAAGTGGATTGGAAACAGCTCCTTGAAGGCAAATCAGTGTCAGAATAGTGGGAGGCATTCAAAGGGAAGATTCAAGGTGTTCAGAATCAACATGTTCGCACAAAGAAAAAGGGTGAGGTGGCCAAATCTAGAGCCCCATGGATGTCAAGGAGCCTACAGGGTAAGATAAGGCAGAAAAGGAAAGCTTATGTCCAACACCAAGAACTCAATACTACAGAAAGCTAAGAGGAGTATAGAAAGTGAAAGGGTGAAATCAAAAAGGAAATTAGGAAAACAAAGAGAGGGCATGAAAGAATATTGGCAAGCAAAATCAAGGTGAACCCAAAGATGTTTTATCAATACATTAAGAGTAAGAGGACAACTAAAGAGAGAGTAGGGCCCATAAAACACCAAAAAGGTAACCTATGTGTGGGGGCGGAAGATATTGGTATGGTTCTTAATGAATACTTTGCATCTGTCTTCACAAACGAGGGGGTCGATGCAGATATTGTAGTTGAGGAGGAAGAGTTTGAAGTATTGGATGTGATAAACATAGGGAGACGTGAAGTATTAATGGGATTAGCATCCTTGAAAGTTAATAAATCCCCAGGGCCAGATGAAATGTATCCTAAACTGTTAAAAAAAGGCAAGAGAGGAAATAGCAGACGGTCTAACCATCATTTTCCAGTCCTCACAGGTGTGGTGCCACAGGATTGGAGAACTGCTAACGTTCTAAAAAGGGAGTGAAGGTTCGACCAAAGTTAGATTTATAAGGATGTTGCCAGGACTGGAACTATGAGGAAAAATAGGATAGGCTGGGGCCATTCTCCTTGGAACAGAGAAGGCTGAGGGGAGATCTGATTGAAATGTACAAAATTTTGAGGGGCCTGGATTGAGTGGAGGTGAAGGGTCTATTCACCTTAGCAGAGAGGTCAGTGACTAGGTGACACAGATTTAAAGTGATTGGTAGAAAAATTAGAGGGGAGATGAGGAAAATGTTTGTCACCCAGAGAGAGGTCATAGAGTCACAGAGTTATACAGCACAGAAACAGGCCCTTCGTCCCATCGTGTCTGTGCCGGTCATCAAGCACCTAATTATTCTAATCCCATTTTCCAGCACTTGGCCCATAGCCTTGTATGCTGTGATGTTTCAAGTGCTCATCTAAATACTTCTTAAATGTTGCGAGGGTTCCTGCTTCTACCACCCCTTCAGACAGTGTATTCCAGATTCCAACCACCCTCTGAGTGAAAAAAATTTTCCTCAAATCCCCTCTAAACTTTCTGCCCCTTACATTAAATCTTTGCCCCCTGGTTATTGACCCCTCCGCTAATGGAAAAAAATGTCTTCCTATCTAACCTATCAATGCCCCTCATAATTTTGTATATCTCAATCATGTCCCCCCCTCAGCCTTCTCTGTTCTAAGGAAAACAACCCTTGCCTTTTCAAGTCTCTCTTCATAGCTGAAATGCTCCAGCCAGGCAACATCCTGGTGAATCTCCTCTGCACCCTCTCCAGTGCAATCACATCCTTCCTATAGTATGGTGACCAGAACAGTACACAGTACTCCAGCTGTGGCCTAACTAGCATTTTATACAGCTCCATCATAACCTCCCTGCTCTTATATTCTATGCCTTGGCTGATAAAGGCAAGTATCCCATATGCCTTCCTAACCACCTTATCTACCTGTGCTGCTGCCTTCAGTGATCTATGGACAAGTACACCAAGGTCCCTCTGACCTTCTGTACTTCCTAGGGTCCTGCCATCCATTATATATTCCCTTGCCTTGTTAGTCCTCCCAAAATGCATCACCTCACACTTCTCAGGATTAAATTCCATTTGCTACTGCTCCGGCGGTCTGGGATTCACTGCCTGAAAGGGTAGTTGAGGCAGAGACCCTCAACTCACTCAAAAGGAGTCTGGATATGCATTCAAGTGCCGTAATCTGCAGGGATACGGACCAAATGCTGGAAGGTCGGATTAGAATAGGTGGATCATATTTTGGCCAGCACAGATATGATGGGCCAAGTGGCCTCTTTCTGTGCCTTAAACTCTCTTTGATTCTATATGACATGACAAGATGGAGGTATTTAGGAACAGAATTCCTGAGTGCAGGGGTGTGTGATGGATGAAGGTTGTGCACTGATGGTAGGACAGAGGTTTAGGGAGGGATGTCCAGAGCTTAGGTCCAGGCAGCTGAAGTTCCAGCTGACAACGGTGGAGAGATTAAAATCCGGAATGCTCAAGAGGCCAGAATTAAAGGAGCGCAGATATCTCGGAAGGTTGTGGGGCTAGAGGAGATTACAGAGATAAGGATGAGCGAGACCATGGAGAGATTTGAAAACAAGGATGAGCCTTTTAAAATCAAGAGGTTGCTTGACTGGGAGCCAATGTAGGTCAGAGATCATGGAGGTGATAGGTGAATGGGACTTGGTGCGATTTAGGGCACGGGCAGCAAAGTTTCAGATGACAGAGGGTAGAATGTGGGAGAGGGATTTGAAATCCTCCAACAAACCAACAAAGGATTCATTGAGGGGACAGGTTGTGAAAACAATGGCATGATTACAGAGTAGAATGATTTTCAAAATTATTTTAGTATTCTTTCAGGAGTCATTTTTGTAAAGTTAGAAACTTATACAAAACATCGGTAAAGTATCTCCAGATTAAAGTGACATTGTTGACCATGTAAGGGAGCCTGAGTCTTTTATCCTTCTGCTGATTCCTGTTGATCAGTGATGAGCATATTCTCATTGCAGTGCCAACACCTGCGTTGATCATGCCACAGGAAAATCATTTTCCACCTCGCAAACATCATCAGGTTTAATCTCCTCTCTGCTTTATTTTTAGCTGGCTGGTTAGCAGGACTGAGGAATAATACAAAGTGAATAGTTCTTTCAGAAAGCAGGTGCAGGCACAATGGGCTGTAAAATTCTTATTTCTTGTCTGCACAGTTTTGAACAGAGTCGTTAGCCCATTGAATATAAACGTGCACAGAGGGCATTCAACCTCACTGTGCTGCTTGTACTATTATTCTAATTCTGCTTATCTCCCCAAAAAACAGTGACACCTGTTCCTTTAACAGCAGTATAACTGAGTACAAGGCTCACTGTACTTTCCCACCCACTATTGTTCACTGGAATAGATGATGAGTTTTGCAAAGCCCACACATGAAATGGTGAACCTATGCAATACTTTCCAATTTTCAATGCATATTTTAGCACTAAGTCTTTGCGAAATGTGTTTCTATACCCTTTCCCCAATGCTAGGCTTTCTCACTAACATACATGGAACTGCCGCAAAGGTGAGAAAGCATGAAATCGCTGCAGAACAACTAGTCACTGTTTTAGGAGGTGGTAGAAATAGGATACATCACTAAAAATACTGTTTGTCCTGATTATACTCAGACAGTCTGCAAGGAACTGAGACTGAAGAGAGTGCCACCCCCACCGCCCACCCTTGCCACTGGCTAAGGGACCCTGCCCGTCTTGGCTTGGATGGAATAGAAATGGAATTGGTTGCGCATCAGAATGGACTAACCGACAGACAATTTCTGCAATCTCTCAGAGGTGCTGCAGCAACAAGAGAAAGAGAGACTTGCATTTATTTCGTGTCTTACTGCACATTTCAGAAACTTCCCAATGTACTATAAATAGAGTGAATTACACGGCGCAGTTGCTGTCGCGTGGGTAAATATGGCAAAACGTTGCAGCCAACAAACTTCAAAGTATATCAATAAGATGAATGACTGGTTTAATCTGAATTTTGGTTGGGAACTTTGGGGGATTGGGTGGGATGGGGGGGTAATGTTGACATTAACACTGGGAGAATCCCATGCTCTAATCTGATGAGCACCATAGGAACGTGAACATCCACCTGAAGAAGTCGACAATGCCATCGTCTCATCTGACGGATGGCAACATTGTATTAAAGTGTCTGCCTGGATGTTAGGAAGGCTTGATGTTTCTAATTTCCTGATTTGAAGGTGAGAATTCAACACAGTAAACCAAACTGACAACAGGATCATCAGCCTTTACCAAGTTCAAATCCAAACGTGAGAATGACAGCACTTCAGTTGCATCATGCACCGATCTCTGAGTTTTGTTTTGTCTCTGATGAAAATCCAAAGGAAAGCCAGAGTAACAATAAGAATTAATGGTCCCACGTCAGGGGACCTAGACATAAGTGGGAAAAAGATGGCTTTTTGTAAAAAAAAAACTTTTGCAATAGGTTTCCCATTTTAGAAATTTACAAGCAGCCATTTCAAACACTGAACATGAGAGAAGGACCATCACACAGCTGTGTCTTTACATGTGAATTACTCTCTGCTCATGCAAACATTTTGGTTTTGAAGAACGACAGCTTGGAAGAAAAGACAGTGTCTGTGCTCATTCAACTGGAGTTTAAAAACAAACAGATGGAATCTGGCATGGATACACTAAGACTGAAGGGACCCTTTGCTGATGTCCAGAGGGGCAACATGCATCTTTCAAAGACTAGTCCAAATTCCTAAAATAAAAAACATTAAAATTCCATATCAAATTCTTCAAGGATTTTTACTATACAGATGCGAATGCTACACACAATTTAATGCTGGTTGCTTTTTCTTCGTTAATTTTGTTTTCCTTTGGCTGTTCATCCTTTTGAGTTCTGGGTTTCTTTATAACTAGAAATTAAAAGGAATTTTCTATGTGTAAGAGTACCACAGCGAAGAGTTCAAACACAGCAAGCCGGTTCCTCCCATAACTAAGGAAAAGAAAGAATTGCATTTATTTATTTTTATTCATTTACAGGGTGCGCGCATCGTTGGCTAGGCCAGCATTTATTGCCCACCTCTAACTGCCCTTGAGAAGGTGGTGGTGAGCCGTCTTCTTGAACCACTGGAGTCCATGTGGTGTAGATACACCACAGTGCTGTTAGGGGGGAAATTCAAGAATTTTCACCCAGTGGTGATGAAGGAAGGGTTCTATACTTCAAGTCAGGATGGTGTGTGACTTGGAGGGGAACTTGGAGGTGGTGGTGTTTCCATGCGCCTACTCCTTTGTTCTTCTAGGTGACAGAGGTTGCAGGTTTAGGAGGTCCTGTCGAAGAAACCTTAGCGAGTTGTTGCAGTGGTCCACAGTGCACTGGTGGTGGAGGGATTGAATGTTTAAGGTGCTGGATGGGGTGCCGATGAAGCAGGCTGCTTTGTCCTGGATGTTGTCGAGCTTTTTGAGTGTTGTTGGAGCTGCATTCATGCAGGCAAGTGGGGAGTAGTCAATCACATTCCTGACTTGTGCCTTGTAGATGGTGGATAGGCTTTGGGGAGTCAGGAGGTGAGTCACTTGCTCCAAATTCCCTGCCTCAGACCTGCTCTTGCAGCTGGTGTGGCTGGTCCAGTTAAATTTCTTGACAATAATAACCCACAAGAGGCTGAAGAAGGGGTCATTCAAAGATAGTAATGCCACTGAATGTCAAAGAGAGGTGGTCATTGCCTGGTTGTACCATGCGTAAATGTTAATTGCCAAACATCCGCCCAAACTTGAATGTTGCCCTGGTCTTGCTGCACGTGGGCATGGACTGCTTCATTATATGAGGAGTTTACAAATGGAACTGAACATTGTGCAATCATCTATAAACCTTCTCACTTCTAACCTTATGATGGAAGCAGCTTAAGATGGCTGAGCCTAGGAAATCCTGCAGCAATGTCCTGGAGCTGAGATGATTGGTCTCCAACTACCACAACCATTTTCTTTTGTACGAGGTATGGCTCAAGTCAGTGGAGAGATTTCCCCGTGATTCCCAATGACTTCAATTTTACTCGGTTAAATGCTGCCTTGAAGTCAAGGACAGTCGTTCTCACCTCACCTCTGGAATTCAGCTTTTTTATCCATGTTTGCACGAAGGCTGTAATGAGGTCTGGAACCAAGTGGTCCTGGCAGAACCAATCTGAGCATCAATGAGCAGGTTATTGGCTTGATAGCACTGTCAATGGCACCTTGCATCACTTTGCTGATGACTTAGAGTAAGCTGATGGGGTGCTAATTAGCTGGATTGAATTTGTCCTGCTTTTTGTGGACAGGACATATCGGGGTAATTGTCGTGTAGATGCCAATGTTGTAGCTGTACTCAACCAACTTAGCTGGAGGTGCAGCTAGTTCTGGAGAACAAGTCTTCAGTACTACAGCCAGGATGTTATATGGCTCCATAAACTTTGCTGTATCCAGTCCGTTCAGCCATTTCTTCATATCACGGAGTGAATCGAAGTGGCTGATGACGGGCATCTATATTGGTGGGGACCTCAGGAGGAGGCCAAGATGGATCATACACTCAGAGCATCGAGCTGAAAATGATTGCAAATGTCTTTTGCACTGATATGCTGGGCTCTGCCATCATTGAGGATGGGGATACTCAAGGAGCCTCCTCCTCCTCCTGTTAGTTGTTTGATTGTCCACCACCATTCACAACTCTATGTGAAAGCTGCAGATCTCTTAGCTCTATCTATAGCATGCTCCTTCTGCTGTGTGGCATGCATGTAAGTCCTGTGTTGCAGCTTCAACAGGTTGGCACCTTATTTTTAGGTACGCATGGTGCTGCTCCTGGCATGCTCTCCTACACTCCTCATTGAACCAGGTTTAAAGGTAATGGTAGAGGAGGGATATGCTGGATGATGGCTCAAACCCATGGGGCCATACTCCAGTCTAACTCCTTCAGTAATATTGGGGAGAAATTGCTGTTATTTTTCAAAAAGACAGAAAATTGGTTCAATGCTCATTTATAATTATCGCTATACATTTGTGCTGCACCATCCACAGCTGAAATATTAGCACGGTTATTGTAATCCATTCTGTGCTTTTGCTCACAGACTCCCAGGAGGGTCAAGGAGATTTTCCTGAGCCAAGTGACTCGCAGTAAGAAAGGTGCTATGAGATCAAGAGGTGCTTATATTACTATTATATTAACCCGATAGGCCTAAAACAACTATCAGGAATGATTAAACAGACCAGGGCTGCTTTCTGTAGAGATGAGAAGGCTGGAGGTCTTTAAAATTACAAGGGGGTTCGATGGGATAAAAGTAGAGATGTTTCTACCTGTGGGGAATCTAAAACTAGGGAACATAAATATACGATAGTCACTGTGTAATAAGTATGGACTATCTGTTCAATAGTTTGAAGCTAACTCCATATTGGTAACAGTTATGATTTTTATACAACATAAAATAAAAGCAGAAAGTGCTGGAAATACTCAGCAGGTCTGACAGCATCTGTGGAGAGAGAAACAGAGTTAATGTTTCATGTCTGTGACCTTTCATCAGAACTGGCAAAGGTTAGAAAAGAATTAAGGTTTTAAGTAAGTGAAAGGGGAGGGGGGGGGGGCTTCAGGGGGGGAAAGAGAACAAAAGGGAAGGCGTGTGATAAGACAGAGGGCAGGAGAGATTAAATAACAAAGCTGTCCTGGGACAAAGGCAAAGAGTGTGTTAATGCTTGTGGTGAAAGACAAAGCATTAGGCCAGAGAGAGTATTAGTAGTGGAATAATGAGCTGCTCATTATAATATTTGAGTCGCAGTTAATAAAGTACAATTGAGAATTATGTTATCTGTTATTGTCCTTGGGGTTGCAGGAATGGCCCATTTTTCAAGCCTTCTACCCACATACCTCTGTACACCTGCCTGGTATCCTTCCTGGCTCTACTACAGTGAGAATGACCCATACCCCAAAATCGAAAACTGTGGAGAACTCTATCCAATCATAGGCAGAGCAAGTTCTGTGTTCACACACAGGCCTTGGGCACCCCTGAACTGCTTTTTTAGTCTTAGCACAAGGTTGTTTTCTGCTTTCCTGGCTGTTGACACAACCCAGGACCTTGAGGACAATAAGAGATTATGTCAGATGCCAACAGCTCAATACTGCAGAAAGCCTAGAGGAGTTTAGAAAGTGCAGAGGTGAAATTAAAAAAAGAAATTAGAAAAGCAAAGAGAGGGCATGAAAAATATTGGCAAGTAAGATCAAGGAAAATCTAAAGCAGGAAGATATCAATGGACTGATCAGCTGGACAGGTAAGTGGCAAATGGAATTCAATCCAGAGAAGTCTGAGGAATGCATTTGGGGAGGATAAGCAAGGCAAGGGAATATAAAATAAATGCAAGCATTCCGAAAAATGTAGAGCAGCAGAGGGACTTTGGAGTATATGTCTACAGATCCCTGATGGTAGCGGAACAGGGAGATAATATGGTCAAAAAGGCATATGGGATACTTTCCTTTACTGGCCAAGGCATAAAGTATAAGAGCAGGGAGATTATGCTAGAATTCTATAAAATAATAGTTAGACCGCAGCTAAAGTACTGCCGACTGTGCTGGTCACCGCATCACAGGAAGAATATAATCACACTGGAGAGGGTACAGCAGAGATTCACAAAGATGCTGCCAGAAATGGGAAAGTTTAGCTATGAGGAAAGATTGCACAGTCCGGAGGCTAAGGGGAGATTTCAATGAGGTCATAGAGTCATTTATGGCACAGAAGGAGGCCATTTGGCCCATCAAGTCCATGCCGGCTCTTCACAGAGCTACGCTGTCAGTCCCACTCCCCGACACCATCTGCAGCCCTGCAAGTCTATTTCTCTCAGGTGGCCATCCAATAAAATTATGAAGGGCCTGGATAGAGTGGAAAGGAAGGATCTATTTCCATTAGCAGAGAGGTCAGTAACCATGGGCATAGATTTAAAGCAATTAGTGGAAGGATTAGAAGAGAGTTAAGAACAAAGAACAGTGCAGAACAGGAACAGGCCATTCGGCCCTCCAAGCCTGCGCCGATCTTGATGCCTGCTGAAACTAGCACCTTCTGCACTTCCGGGGCCCGTATCCCTCTATTCCCTTCCTATTCATGTATTTGTCAAGATGTCTCTTAAACGTCGCTATCGTATCTGCTTCCACCACCTCCCCTGGCAGCAAGTTCCAGGCACTCACCACCCTCTGTGTAAAAAACTTGCCTTGCATATCCCCTCTAAACATTGCCCCTCACACCTTAAACCTATGTCCCCTAGTAACTGACTCTTCCACCCTGGGAAAAAGCTTCTGACTATCCACTCTGTCCATGCCGCTCATAACTTTGTAAACCTCTATCATGTCGCCCCTCCACCTCCGTCGTTCCAGTGAAAACAATCCGAGTTTTTCCAACCTCTCCTCATAGCTAATGCCCTCCAGACCAGGCAACATCCTGGTAAACCTCCTCTGTACCCTCTCCAAAGCATCCACGTCCTTCTGGTAGTGTGGCGACCAGAATTGCACGCAATATTCTAAGTGTGGCCTAACTAAGGTTCTGTACAGCTGCAACATGACTTGCCAATTTTTATACTCTATGCCCCGACCGATGAAGACAAGCATGCCATATGCCTTCTTGACTGCCTTATCCGCCTGCGTTGCCACTTTCAGTGACCTCTGGACCTATACGCCCAGATCTCTCTGCCTGTCAATACTCTTAAGGGTTCTGCCATTTACTGCATACCTCCCACCTGCATTAGATCTTCCAAAATGCATTACCTCACATTTGTCCGGATTAAACTCCATCTGCCATTTCTCCGCCCAAGTCTCCAACCGATCTATATCCTGTTGTATCCTCTGACAATCCTCAACATTATCCGCAACTCCACCAACCTTTGTGTCATCCGCAAACTTACTAATCAGACCAGCAACATTTTCCTCCAAATCATTTATATATACTACAAACAGCAAAGGTCCCAGCACTGATCCCTGCGGAACACCACTAGTCACATCCCTCCATTCAGAAAAACACCCATCCACTGTTACCCTCTGTCTTCTATGACTGAGCCAGTTCTGTATCCATCTTGCCAGCTCACCTCTGATCCCGTGTGACTTCACCTTTTGCACCAGTCTGCCATGTGGGACCTTGTCAAAGGCTTTACTAAAGTCCATATAGACAACATCCACCGCCCTTCCCTCATCAATCATCTTCGTCACTTCCTCAAAAAACTCAATCAAATTAGTAAGACACGACCTCCCCTTCACAAAACCATGCTGTCTCTCGCTAATAAGTTCGTTTGTTTCCAAATGGGAGTAAATCCTGTCCTGAAGAATCCTCTCTGATAGTTTCCCTACCACTGACATAAGGCTCACCGGCCTATAATTTCCTGGATTATCCTTGCTACCCTTCTTAAACAAAGGAACAACATTGGCTATTCTCCAGTCCTCTGGGACCTCACCTGTAGCCAATGAGGATGCCAAGATTTCTGTCAAGGCCCCAGCAATTTCTTCCTTTGCCTCCCTCAGTATTCTGGGGTAGATCCCTTCAGGCCCTGGGGACTTATCTACCTTAATGCTTTGCAAGACACCCAACACCTCCTCCTTTTTGATAATGAGATGACTGAGACTATCTGCACTCCCTTCCCTCAGCTCATCATCCACCAAGTCCTTCTCCTTGGTGAATACTGATGCAAAGTACTCATTTAGCACCTCGTCCATTTCCTCTGGCTCCATGCATAGATTCCCATCTCTGTCCTTGAGTGGGCCGACCCTTTCCCTGGTTACCCTCTTGCTCTTTATATATGTATAAAAAGCCTTGGGATTTTCCTTAATCCTGTTTGCCAATGATTTTTCCTGATCCCTTTTAGCCCTCCTAACTCCTTGCTTAAGTTCCTTCCTCCTGTCTTTATATTCCTCAAGTGCTTCATCTGTTCCTAGCCTTCCAGCCCTTACAAATGCTTCCTTTTTCTTTTTGACTAGGCTCACAATATCCCGTGTTATCCAAGCTTCCCGAAACTTGCCAAACTTGTCTTTCTTCCTCACAGGAACATGCTGGTCCTGGATTCTAATCAGCTGACGTTTGAAAGACTCCCACATGTCAGATGTTGATTTACCCTCAAACAGTCGCCCCCAATCTAAATTCTTCAGTTCCTGCCTAATATTGTTATAATTAGCCTTCCCCCAATTTAGCACCTTCACCCGAGGACTACTCTTATCCTTATCCACAAGTACCTTAAAACTTATGGAATTATGGTCACTGCTCCCGAAATGCTCCCCTACTGAAACTTCGACCACCTGGCCGGGCTCATTCCCCAATACCAGGTCCAGAATGGCCCCATTCCTAGTTGGACTATCTACATACTGTTTCAAGAAGCCCTCCTGGATGCTCCTCACAAATTCTGCCCCATCCAAGCCCCTAGGACTAAGTGAGTCCCAGTCAATATTGGGGAAGTTAAAATCACCCACCACTACAACCCTGTTACCTTTACATCTTTCCAAAATCTGTCTACATATCTGCTCCTCTACCTCCCACTGGCTGTTGGGAGGCCTGTAGTGAACCCCCAACATCGTGACTGCATCCTTTCTATTCCTGAGCTCCACCCATATTGCCTCGCTGCATGACCCCTCTGAGGTATCCTCCCGCAGTACAGCTGTGATATTCTCCTTAACCAGTAATGCAACTCCCCCACCCCTTTTACATCCCCCTCTATCCCGCCTGAAGCTTCTAAAGCCTGGAACATTTAGCTGCCAATCCTGCCCTTCCCTCAACCAAGCCTCTGTAATAGCAACAACATCATATTTCCAAGTACTAATCCAAGCTCCAAGTTCATCTGCCTTACCTGTTATACTTCGCGCATTGAAACAAATGCACTTCAGACCACCAGTCCCGCTGTGCTCAGCAACATCTCCCTGCCTGCTCTTCTTCTTAGTCCTACTGGCCTTATTTACTATGTCCTCCTCATTTACTTCACTAGCTGTCCTACTGCTCTGGTTCCCACCTCCCTGCCACACTAGTTTAAACCCTCCCTAGTGACGCTAGCAAACCTTGCAGCAGCCAGGATATTAGGATTCTTTTCACTCCGAGGGTGGTGGGGGTCTGGAACTCACTGCCTGAAAGGATGGTAGAGGCAGAAATCCTCACTGCATTTGAAAAAACATTTGGATATGCACTTGATGCTATGGACCAAAAGCTGCAAAAGTGGGATGAGACTGGAGAGCTCTTTTCAGTCAGCACAGACATGATTGGCCAAATGGCCTCCTCCTGTGCCATAAATATTTCTATATTTCTAAGAGTTCTAACTGTAAATAAAACTTAGATTTTAACATATTTCTCCTTTATTCTAACAGAAGAGAAATAAATATAGAGCAACAAACCTATAGATTGGCAATCTTAATACTAACCTGCAAACAATAAAGCTTAATGCTGAAAAATAGTGAAAGGGAATTATATTTCAGCAACTTACACTGATACAGAAAGAGATGAGTTACCATGTTTTAGACAACTCGAAATCTCACTCTCTTTTTCTCTCTCTCCTGGCACTAATAATTTCTTCTTTTGGGCCTCCTTATCTCGAGAGACAATGGATACGCGCCTGGAGGTGGTCAGTGGTTTGTGAAGCAGCGCCTGGAGTGGCTATAAAGGCCAATTCTGGAGTGACAGGCTCTTCCACAGGTGCTGCAGAGAAATTTGTTTGTTGGGGCTGTTGCACAGTTGGCTCTCCCCTTGCGCCTCTGTCTTTTTTCCTGCCAACTACTAAGTCTCTTCGACTCGCCACAATTTAGCCCTGTCTTTATGGCTGCCCGCCAGCTCTGGCGAATGCTGGCAACTGACTCCCACGACTTGTGATCAATGTCACACGATTTCATGTCGCGTTTGCAGACGTCTTTATAACGGAGACATGGACGGCCGGTGGGTCTGATACCAGTGGCGAGCTCGCTGTACAATGTGTCTTTTGTAATTAGTGTTTTGCAATAACGAGGCCACTTGTGGTACTGCACCTGCCAGAAGTTAGCAGACAGTCCAAAGTAGTAGATTTTTGCAGAACAGTAGCTTTTGAGGAAACCTTAGGGTCACTTAACTCTTGCAATTCCTAATCCCTCAAAATATCCCGTAAGTCCATATTCTTACACTCATGAAACCAATAAGGAATTCAGGAGGAACTTCATTATCTGGAGACTAATTAGAATGTGGAGCCTTCTCGCACAAGAAGTAGCTGAGGCAAATAGTATTGAGGCATTTAAGGGTAAGTTGGATAAGTACATGGAGGAGAAAGGAATCCAAAGATGTGCTGATAGAGTTAGAAGAAGAGGAATGGGAGGAGGCTCGTGTGGAGCATAAACAGTGGCCACTAGCATAGACCAAATGGCCTGTGTTGGTGCTTTACATTCTATGTAATTCAATGTAAAAGATACACTTACCAAAAATTTAAAGAGGTACTTTAAATTGTGGATATGTCACCATCATTGTTTCTCCCTATTTGCTGTTTTTATTTTATCCTCCCTAATCTAGCCTCTCTCGCTTTGTTTATCCACTTTAAAAAAAATTATAAACCCTCCTTTTACCCCTCTTTCACCATTCATTCTGATGGAAAGAGCTAGTTTTTCAGTCCATATATATCCCAGTCTGAGGAGATTGATGTGGTTGCATCACAGTTGTGACCAAATCTAACTTATGACAGTTATTTTATGTATCAACTTGAAAAAGGGATGCTAAATAGGTTCACTTGCCAGGAGCTTTGACAGCTCTCAAATGAATCAAAGGAAAGCCATTAAAAAAAGGATGTCCTCCATTTACTGTTCTTCTTACTCTTCCTTGTGCATCCGACAAAACTATCACGACTGCGCTTCCATACACTTACATTTTGTGTTAAGTATATGGAATATGGCAGGAGAGTTGAGTTGATGTAGAGGTTCAGCTGTAATCTTATTGAATGGCAGAGCAGTCTCAATGGGCTTTATGGCCAACTTCTGCTCCTATTTGTTCTGTCCTTATGTTCTTAAAGCATGAAATGAGAAAACTGACCCACCAAGCCCCCTTCCTCCATGAAAAGAACAGTGGGTTCTTTTTTCGGTAAATTCATGCAAGTCCTAAAACGCCTCTCTTTCTCTGTAAAAGCCTAGTTGTACTAACTGTATGTTCTGTGTAGTCATGGAGATGCTCTAGAACTGTTGTCTCATATTTCCCTTATGTACTTGATGCATACTTTTGGATCTTTCCCATTGCAGCCGTTGTTTTTTCTTCTAGGTGCAGGCCCTTAAATTCACTGGGGTTTCTCCTGCTCTCTTTTCATAGCTCTGGCAGGACACCCACACAATCCGAAAGGAAAATGGTGTGAACAGTTGCTTTAACTGTTTTCCTGATACCCTGTCCTTGGTAACATTGTAAATGCCACATAATAGACTTGCCAGCAAAGTTGAAGCCCGTGGAATAAAAGAGACAGTGGTAGCATGGATTCAAAGTTGGCTGAGTGACAGGAAACAGAGAGAAGTGGTGAACAGCTGTTTATTGGACTAGAGGAAGGTATAATGAGGTTCCCTGGGGTCGGTACTAGGACCACTGCTTTTCTGGATATATATTAATGGCCTGGACTTGACTGTGCAAGGGACAATTTCAAAACTTGTAGATGACACAAAATTTGAAAGTACTGTGAACTGTGAGGAGGACAGTGATAAACTTCAAGAGGACATAAATAGGCTGGTGGAATGGGGCAGACACGTGGCAGATGAAATTTAATGCAGAGAAGTGTGAAGTGGTACATTTTGATAAGAAGAATGAGGGGAAGCAATATAAAATAAAGGGTACAATTCTAAAGGAGGGTGCAAGAACAGAAAGACCTGTGGGTATATGTGTACAAATCATTAAAGATGGTAGGGCAGGTTGAGAAAGTGGTTAAAAAGGCACATGGGATCCTGGCTTTATAAATAGAGGCACTGAATACAAAAGTAAGGAAGTTATAATGAATTTTTATAAAACACTGGTTCAACCTCAACATGTACAGTGTCCATTTCTGTGCACTGCACTTTAGAAAGGATGTGAAGGCTTTAGAGCGAGTGCAGAAAAGATTTCCGAGAATAGTTCCAAAGATGAAGGAGTTCATTGATGTGGATATATTGGAGAAGCTGGGCTGTTCTGAGAGAAGGCTGACAGGAGATTTAATAGAGAAGTTGAAAATCATGATGTGTCTGGATAGAGACAATAGGGAAACACTATTCCCATTGGCAAGAAGTTCGAGAACCAGAGAACACCGATAAAGTGATTGGCAAAAGAACCAACCGCAACATGAGGAAAAACTTTCTGACGCAGCGAGTGGTTAGGATCTGGAATACACTGCCTGAGAGTGTGGTGGAGGCAGATTCAATCGTGGCTTTCAAAAGGGAATTGAAGAGGCACCTGAAGAAAGAAAATTTTCAAGGTTACAGGAAAAAGGCCAGGTAGTGGGACCAGCTGAGTCGCTTTTGCAGAGAGCCAGCGTAGACACGATGGTCCAAATGGCCTCCTTCTGTGCTATAACTATTCTATAATTCTACTCTATCAAGGAGACTCATGGGGGGAATTTTATGCTCTCCCCCTCAGTGGGGTGGAGGTGAGGACAGCATAAAATCGGGTGGGATAGTGGTGGGAATGGGGGCGAGGTTCCTGCCTGCCACCATCCCTCCTCCTCCAAACTTTAGTCCAGGAAGGTCTGTGAACAGCCTTCCCACCCCGCTGCCAATTGAGGCCCTTAGCTGGGCAATTAATCCCCAATTAAGGGCCTCTTCCCGCCACAGCCACAATTAGCGATGTAGCAGGTGGCCCTGACGCCGCACGGGAAGCATGGCACGAAAAACTGAGCAGGCTGCTCCCTGCTTCCAGGGGTCCCTCATTAAAAGGCACTTAGTGTCTGAACGAGGGACCCGACATTGGGAAGGGAGTCCTGCTGAGAGCCACCCCCCTGCCCTTGCTATCGACCCCCCCCTACACCCACTGCCCCCGTGACCCCAACCCCACGAGACCCCTCCCACCCTGACCTACCTGTGGCCTGGGTCCAGCGACACTCCTCAGCCTCCGGTAGGTGCTCCTCCAGCAGCAGCCGCTGCCTCTGATTGGCTGGCAGCTCTCCAAAGGCGGGACCTCAGGCGACAGTGTCCTTAATCCTGTGGATTGCCCGCCGCTGTCCACTGAAGTGCCTAATTGGCACTAGATTCGGCGGGCCTTGCAGAGAAGAGGCAATGCAGGGGTCTCCACATCGCTTTGTCCCGACGTTGAGATCCCGTAGCCAGAATAAAATCCCAGCCCTAAATTCATAACGGCAGAGAAAGAGGCCATGCAGGCTATCGAGTCCATGCTGGCTCTCTATAGAGCAACCCTGTCAGTATCATGCCCTGTTCTATCCCTGTAGCCCAGCAAGTTTAATTCCTTCAAGTGCCCATCCAATTTACTTTTGAAATCATTGAAATCTCCGCTTTCACCATCCTCATAGTCATCGAGTTCCAGATCATTACCACTCGCTGCGTAAAAAAGTTCTTCCTCACATCGCCGCACCCCCCCCCAACCCCTGCATTTCTTGCCCAAAATCTTAAATCTGTGACCCCTTGTCCCTGTACTATCAGCTAATGGGAACAGCTTTTCTTTGTCTACCTTATCTCAACCTGTCATAATCTTGTACACCTCTATCAAATCTCCCCTCAATTTCCTTTGCTCCAGGAGAACAAACCCATCTTCTCCAACCAAACCTTGCAGCTAAAATCCTTCATCCCGGAACCATTCTGGTAAATCTCCCAAGGACCTTCACATCCTTCCTGAAGTGTGATGACCAGATTTCCAGATTCCTGAGGGAAACCTGTGTATAAATATTCCCAGATCCTTGAGCAATGCTCCATTCTGCGATCTCTGCCAAACCCCAGTCAACTTCTTTATTTAAAAAAAAATGTATTCATCCACAGTATGAATGAAGACCTTTTACACAAAACTTGGAAATATTGTGAACTGTGAGGAGGACAGTGATAGACTTCAAGAGGACGGAGACAGGCTGGTGGAATGGGTGGACACGTAGCAGATGAAATTTAATGCAGAAAAGTGTGAAGTCATGCATTTCGGTAGGAAGAATGAGAGGCAATATAAAATAAAGGATACAATTCAAAAGTGGGTGCAGGAACAGAGGGACCCAGGGGTGTATGTGCACAACTCATTGAAGGTGACAGGGCAGGTTGAGAAAGTGGTTAATAAGGCATACAGGATCCTGGGCTTTATAAATAGAGTTTTACCGTATAAAAGCAAGGAAGGTATCATGAATCTTTATAAAATACTGGTTTGACCTCAATTTGAATACCGCACTTTAGGAAGGATGTGAAGGCTTGAGAGAGGGTGCAGAAAACATTTACAAGAATGGTTCCAGGGATGAGGCCTTCAGTTAACATGAATAGATTGGAGAAGCTGGGACTGTTCTCCTTTGAGAAGAGAAGGTTGAGAGGAGATTTGATAGAGGTGTTCAAAATCATGAGGGGTATGAGGGGTCTTGACATAGAAACTGTTCCCATTGACGAAAGGGTCAAAACCAGAGGACATTGATTTAAGGTGAGTGGCAAAAGAACTAATGCCAACATGAGTAAAAACTTTTTTATGCAGCATGTGGTTAGGATTTGGAATGCACCGGCTGAGAGTGTGATAGAGACAGATTCAATGAAGAGTTTCAAAAGAGAAATGGATAAGTACCTGAAAAGAAAAAAAAAATGCAGGACTACGAGGAAAGGGCCAGGAAGTGGGACAAGCTAAATTCCCCTTGCAGAGAGCAGTATGGACTTCACAGGCCAAATGGCCTCCTTCTGTGCTTAAACCATTCTATGATTCTAATGATGCCAGCTTTTGATTTCCACATCTTTAAACACTGAAGTCAAATTCTCAAACTGCTGTGGTGGGATGTGAACTCGCATTGTCTGGAATTTCAGCTCAGACTGTCTGAAGGTGTCACTAGCAAGGCCAGCATTTACTGCCCATCCCTAATTGAGGTGGGCCAAGTAGTCAAGTATCAGTAGGAAATCATTTAGAGAACAGTGATCTGTTGACTAGGTTGACTATGGATAAGGACAAATAACAATCCAGGGTAAGAATAATTAACTGGGGGAAAGCCAACTTCAATGGGGTAAGAATGGAGCTGGGGTGAATAAACTGGAGTCAAAATTTGACAGGAAAAACAGTCGTTGAACAATGGGCTACCTTCAAAGAAGAGATAGTTTGGGCACAGTTGAAGTATGTTCCTTCGAATGGAAAGGTAGGGTAAACAAATCCAGAGCCCCCTGGATCTGGATGACAAAAGAGGTAGAGATTAAGATAAAGAAGAAAAAGTGTGTTTATGCCAGGTAGAAAATCCTAATGAGAACCAGGCTGAATATAGAAGGTCCAGAGGGGAAATGAAAAAGCAAATAACAGAAGCAAAGAGAGAGCATAAAAAGAGCCTGGCAGCTAACATTAAAGGGAATCTCAAAGTTTTCTATAGGCAAATAAATAGTAAAATGGTGGTAAAAGGAAGAGTTGGACTGATTAGGGACCATAAAGGGGATTTATGCAAGGAGGCAGAGGGCATAGCTGAGGTATTAAATTAATACTTTTCATCTTTTTTTAACCAAGGAAGATGATGCAACCCAGTTAATGGTGAAAGAGGAGGTAATTCAGACACCAGAAGGGTTTAAAATTGATAAGGAGGATGTATTAGATAGGTCTGTACTTAAAGTGGATAAAACACCTGGACCAGATGAGATGCATCCAAGGATACTGAGGGAAGTGAGGGTGAAAAATAGCAGAGGCACTGGCCCTCATTTTTCAGTCTTCCTTAGACTCAGAGGTGGTGCCAGAAGACTGGTGAATTGCAAATGTTACACCCTTGTTCAAAAAGTGGCGTAAAGATAAGCTCAGCAACTACAGTCCAGTCAGTTTAATTTCAGGGGTGGGGAAACTTCTAGAAAGCATAATTTGGGACAAAATTAATAGTCACCTGGTCAAATGCAGGTTAATTATAGAAAGCCAGCATGGATTTCTTCAGGTAAAATCATGTTTAACTAACATGCTGGAGTTTTTTGAGGAGATAACAGAGAGGGTTAATGAGGGCAATGCAATTGATGTGGTGTACATGAACGTTCAAAAGGCATTTGATACAGTGCCACACAACAGGCTTGTGAGCAAAGTTATAGCTCATGGAATAAAAGGGACAGTAGCAACATGGATACGGAGTTGGCTGAGTGACAGGAAACAAAGAGCAGTGGTTAATGGATGTTTTTCGGGCAGGAGGAAGGTTTGTAGCGGAGTTCCCCAGGGGTCAGTGTTGGGGCCCTTGTTTTTCCTGACATTTATTAATGACCTAGACCTTGGTGAACGGGGCATAATTTCAAAATTTGCAGGTAATGCGAAACTTGGAAGCATTGTGAACTGTAAGGAGGATAGTGTAGAACTTGCAAAAGGCAAGTTGGTGGAATGGGTAGATATGCGTCAGATGATGTTCAATGCAGAGAAATGTGAAGTGATTCATTTTGGTAGGAAGAACATGTACAGACAATATAAAATAAAGGGTACAATTCTAAAGGGTGTGCACAAGCAGAGAGACCAGGTGTATATGTGCATAAATCATTGAACGTGGCAGGACAGGTTGAGAGAGCAGTTAATGAAGCATACAGTATCCTGGGCTTTCTTAAAAGGGGCATAGAGTACAAGAGCATGGAAGTTATGTTGAACTTATAGAAGACACTAGTTCGACCTCAGCAGGAGTACTGCATCCGGTTCTGGGTGCCACACTTTAGGAAAGACTTGAGGGCATTGGAGAGAGTACAGAAAAAATTCATGAGAATGATTCCAGGAATGAGGAACTTCAGTTATAAAGATAGATTGGAGAAGTTGGGACTGTTTTCCTTGGAGAAGAGAAGGCTGAGAGGTGATTTGATAGCGATATTCAAAATCATGAGGGGTCAGGACAGAGTAGATAGGCGGAAACTGTTGCCACTCATGAAAGGATCAAGAACAAGAGGGTACAGATTTAAAGTAATTGCTAAAAGAAGCAAAAGTGACATGAGGAAAACCTTTTTCATGCAGTGAGTGGTTAAGGTCTGGAATGCACTGACTGAGAGTCTGGTGGAGGCAGGTTCAATTGAAGCATTCAAAAGGGAATTAGACTGTTATATGAAAAGAAAGAATGTGCAGGGTTATGGTGAGAAGGTGGGGTAATGGCACTAGGGGAATTGGTATTTTGGAGAGCTGGTGCAGACACGATGGGCCAAATGGCCTCCTTCTGTGCTACAACAATTCTGTGATTCTGTATAATTGCACTTGAGATGGTGATGAGCCACCTTCTTGAATAGCTCTGAGAGGCTAACTGGACCATTTCAGAGGGCAGTATAAGTCAACCACAGTGACAGCAGGTTTTCCTTCTTATTGAACAATAGTGAACCAGATGGGTCTTTGACAACAATTTATGAATTCCTTGGTCACTACTAGTAATATTGCCTTCTTAATTCTAGCTCTTTTATTTAGTTAACTGAATTTAAATTCACTAGCTGCCAAGGTGGGATTTGAACTCCTACTACCTGATTACTAGCTCAGCTGTCTGGGTTACTAGTCTACTAACATAACCACTATGCTACCAGCACAGCAATCACTGAATCCCAAATCCTGTCAGTCAATTTTGCAGGACCTGTTTGCAGCATAAACATGCACAGAACCATGTAATGTTGAAAATGATCAAACCAACCGCCCAGGAAAGGAGTGGCAATGGACCATGTTGGCAAATTCAAGAATGGATAGATACTTGGCAGGGGAAAACAATCGAGATTGAGAGTGCTGCATGTTTTGTTTTTAAGCTTTGGGACTGGCCAGATGGTCTCTCGAAGTCCTGTGTATCCCTACATTATTTATAGTCCTGAAATCTATGCAGTATTGATGATAGGTTGGTATTTTGTATCTATTTTAAATGCTTAACACCTTTGATGAAGACTCCATTTTTTTTCAATGTATTTTTAAAGCTGTTTACTGACAGAAAATGCCACACTACAATTCCGACTCTGTTCCTAATACCGATACAGGATGGTAATAGCTGCCGAGAATATCGAGAAAAATCTGACGTGCTGCTTCTAATGAAAACCTTGTCACTACAATATGCAAATTAGTTGTTGGCAAGTACTGTGCAGGCTTCACACTGGGATGAAATGTATGATCAGTCATAATAGACATTTGTCACAATAGAAACTCAATGGTTGACAGTCTGTAATTTGCATTATAACTCTGACCGACAACGACCTTCAACGTGAGTTGGGAAAGACAATTCCTCAGTAACACAGGGTAGTTATTAATTATTGTTTGCTTCGTAATTGGCCGTGGGATGGCATGCAGTACAGATTCACCAGAAATGAACTGGGGCTAAAGAGGTTGAATTATGATGATTATGGTAGGCTGCATAAACTAACCTCATATTCCCTTGAGTTTACGAACATACGAATTACGAATTAGGAGCAGGAGTAGGCTACTCGGCCCCTCGAGCCTGTTCTGTCATTCAACAAGATCATGGCTGATCTGATTGTAACCTCAACTCCACATTTCCGCCTACCCCCAATAACTTTTCACCCCCTTGCTTATCAAGTTTAGAAGCTTAAGAGCTGATCGAATTGAAGTGTTCAAGATGACTGAAGGAATTGATGGGGTGGATAGAGAGAAACTGTTTCCTCTTGGTGAGGGAGTCCAGAACAAGGGGGAGCATACCCTTTAAAATGAGAGCTAGGCCATTCAGAGGTGTTGTCAGGAAGCATTTCTTCACACAAAAGGGTAGTGAAAATCTGGAACTCTCTCCTCCAAAAGGCTTTTGAGGTTGGGGGTCAACTGAAAATTTCAAAACTGAGATTGACAGATTTCTTTGTTAGATAAGGGTATTAAGAGAATTGGAAGCAAGGCAGGAAACTGCAGTTATGATACAGATCAGCCTGATGTAATTGAATGGCAGAACTGGCTCAAGGGGCAGGATGGCATATTTCTGTTCCTAACTGCTCAAGACACTTACTGGGATATAGTGACACAGTTAGTTACAAAGATATCTGGTCACCAGTGAAAGCTGGCAGTTGAGCATTGTCTTGCCAATATGTTAAGGAGATTGGTCCATTTCTTCATTACAAAGTAGTCTCATGGTGCAGATGACTGATATTGTATGATCATCCTGAAATTCAATAGCCTCCTCTCCATTGTGAACAGAACTGTATATGAGTGCACTCAGATCTCAATCAATCAGCCATTTTCATTGTCAGCCTGGGCAGCAATGCTGCCCCAGTTGGTCTCAGCTAGTTCAGCACAGACCCTGAGGATCTTCCTAGTCCACCTGGCTCAGTTTCATACAGTACAGTGTATTTACCCAACTGAATCTAATATTACTTTATTAAATCAGGTCCACTACAAGTACAATAGAGAATATTTACCACAGAAATAGGCCATTCGATCTAACTGGTCCATGCTAATGTTTCAGCTCCATATGAACCTCCTCCCAGCTCTCTTCACCTAACCCCATCAATGTATCCTTCTATTCTTTCTCCTTCATACATTTATCTAGCTTGTCTTTAAATGCATCAATGTTGTTTGCCTAAAATACCCCATGTGGTAGCAGGTCTCACATCCCAACCACTCTTTGGATAAAGACGTTTTTTTCTGAATTCGCTATTGGATTTATTTGCGACTATCTTTTATTTATGGCCCTTGTTTTGGACTCCTCCACAACTGCAAACATTTTCTCTACATCTACTCTATCAAACCCTTTCATAATTATGAAGGGCACTATCAAGCCACCCTTCAGTCTCCTCATTTTTAACATAGAGAAAGGAGCCGCAGCCTGTTCATTATTTCCCGATAGTTACAACCTTTCAGTTCAGGTATCATCCTTGCAAATCTTTTTTGCAAGCAAATTGGTTTCTGCCAACAAAAACAACATTTCTTTGAGATAATTGCATCAGATTTATAGTATGAAGATGAATTCTAGGCAGCATTATTGCTGTTCATTTCAATTACAACATTATAGCTGAGCCAATCAGATGTGTCCTTTTTTGGTATATTAAGGAGTGCCATGCTTTCCCCAATCAAAAAAACGTTCATTGAGGTAGATTTTATTTGAATGGTTAAAAAGAAGAGAACCCACATCCTCAAGTATCAAAACATGATAACCATTCCCAGAAGTAAATAGGAGCAATAAATTTTATCCTGATCCACCCTCCATGCCATCTGCATGTATGCCAGTCTGTATCATCGTGCAGAACAGTGCTAACATTATGGGCATTGTTACTACAGTACTTTGTTTTTGTAAAATATGTTTCAAGGACTTCTGGTTGAATTATGGACATTGATTCATTTGGAATCTGAAGAGATGCTGAACTTTAAAAAAAATAAAAAATAGGTCACCAGAGGTTCCTGGATTTGACTTGTAAACAAGTCTTACTGGAAGGCACCTGTCTGTGGATAATCACCCATCAGGGGTTGTTTTTGACCTGGGAAGATGTTTATAAAGAAGTGACAGGTCAAGATTTATAGAGGTCAGCAGACTTGACTTCCGGACTGTTTTTAATTTCAATTTGAACTGTTACAAAAGACAGTTGTTTTTTGCCTGTCAAAAGACAACAACCCAGCTCTCTCTCCTGAAAAGAAATCCTGCATACAGTGTGTCGGTTTCCTATTTCCTCCTATATTTGAAGAAACCCTGTGTATCAAATGGAAACTGAAACCTTGTTGTCACATTTCTGCTGTAAGAAATATCTAAAGCCTCTGTTGCTGCATTTCTTGGAAAGCCTACCCAAACTGATCATCAACGTTGCCTGGAAAGAACTGTTCTAGCAAGATCCCAGTGACATCCTTCTATACACGTTTAGGACGCAAAACCAAAACCAAGGACAAGTATTCCGCTTTAGTGGTTTTTTTTGTTTTCTTTGTAACAGCACTATAAACAAAAATGCCTTTTATTTTTCCTGGTTAACAGGTGTATGAATGGGTGTGCGAGAGAGGTTGATATATAAGGGGCTTTAATATGTTTTACGTCATTATTGGTTAAGACACATTTTATAATAAACTGATAATTTTGTTGTTTATTAAAGAAACCTGGTTTGTGTGGGTTTATTCTGAGAAAAATAGAGCATATGATTGTATCGGTAAGTGAGAAAATTTAAATATATGTTGTGACCGGTGGAAAAGTAAGACTAGAATAAACAGTGCACTCCTCCCGCCTAGGACATAACAGCATGAACATGCTCTTTAAAGAGAGAATGCATTGGCAGGAGGGTCGGTAACGAGCGGACATGAGATTTAAAGTAATTGGCAAAAGAACCAGAGGGGGAAATGAGGTGATTTTTATGCAGCGATTTGCTGTGATCTGGAACATACAACCTGAAAGGTGGAAGCAGATTCAATACTAACTTTCAAAAGTGCATTGAATATATACTTTAAAAGGAAAAAATCAGTGCTCTGGAGAAAGCGTGGGGTGGTAGTGGGGAGAAGGGGTTGTGAGTAATTGGATAGCTTTTACAAAGTGCTGGCACATGCTTGATGTGCAGTTGCCTTCTTCGGTCCTATTTTTGTCTCCGTAACTAAGACTACGCAAATAAAATTGCGGGAACTCGTGGGGATGAAGCATCCCGTTGCAGAGAATGCCATTCTGTTAGTGGGTTCTTAATTACAGGTAAAACCAGGCATTCTCCTGCTCCTCATTAAGGGGGGAATTTCGCCTGCTTTGGGGCGGGATTATCCCAGTACTGCTCAGCTGGAACAATCTGGTCACAATTTTAATTAGTTTTTATCAACTCAAAGTGTAAATCGCACCTGCGCAGTGGATGAAAAGGTGCAAATTAGGTCACACATAGATAATCTCTTGCTCAGCTTTCACCACCCACACTGGAAGATGTATCAAATATGTTACATTTTTATGATAATTTCCACAGCTCAGACTTTGAAGGCACAGATAGCTCCATGCTGACAATATAGCAAAGCATCTGAGATATAGAGAAAAATCACAGCAAGTAGAAATACTGCGGGGGCAAATTGCGAATTTCTTTTTTTTTGAGTCTCTGAATCATCATTTTGAAATCATAAAAACATCACTGAACTATATTTTCTGAGGTCCCAAGATTGATTTTTAACTAACAATTTTTGGGAAAAAAAAAATCTTTTCTGCTTTTTAACCTTCACACACCTATAGAGGAACATTTGAACATTTCTCAGTAGCTCAGCCAGTACATGAACTTCCTGGTGTGAAGCTGAAACTGACCAGGAAGGTCCCTGACAACACGAGAGACTTTAGCAGAGTGAGTGTTTCATCAGACAGAGGAGAGTTTTCATAGTGGGGGTTGAGAACGAGGTTTTTGTGGTTTGCAACAGGTGTGTGTTTCAATAAAAGGATCTTGGCTCAGTTGGATTGTTTGTCCATTAGTTTCTGTCCATGTGCACATATTTACAATATATCTGCAAAGCTAAGGGTTCATCTGGTATCTATATATTGAGTATCATCGAGGCATTGAGTATTAATATATCATTCATCAACCAATTAACTAAACCATGCACAATCTCAATATAAGAGGCGGTCACTGGAAATCCATAGGTAGATAAGCTTAAGAGCAAGAACTGTTGGGGTCACATGAATCAGAATGGGTGCAAGAACATGAGCAGCTGATTGATGGAGTAGCATGATAAAAGGTTGAGACCTAATTGAACAGACTGAGATACTGACAGAGTGAGACCTCAGAGGAAGGAGTGATTCAGCGGAGTGAGGAGACTTTTGTATTGGGAAATGAGATCAAGCTTTTTGCTTTGTGTTGCACATCCAGTAACGAAACATGAGCCAGACTCTCTAGGGAAATAAAAAGAGGGGCTGAGAGAATGAAAGTAACTAGAAATCAATTCAGGAACATGATCAATACAAAAATTCTATCAAACTGATCCATCGGGCCAAGAATCCAATGAGAACATCCCCAAATAAAAGCAAAATACTGTGGATGCTGGAAATCTGAAATAAAAACAAGAAATGCTGGAAATACTCAGCAGGTCCGGCAGCATCTGTGGAGAGAGAAGCAGAGTTAACGTTTCGGGTCAGTGACCCTACTTCAGAACATTCCCAATCTCATTGAGTACATTGGAAACAGGGTACTTTAGTCATAAGTTTGAATTATATGAATAATTCTATAATTTGCTAATCAATTTTGTGCCAATTTAGCTTCAGAATTAAATATAGAAAAATGACTCTCCTTCAACAGAATTTGTGGAGTTCATTGAGATCATGGAGAATTGGGAGAGGGAACTGAAATCTGCCTGCAAGTTTGTAACAGTTGCCATCCACAGTGACCATTTATGATCGCGATTCAGTTAAAATCTGACAAGACTGACACATAAGAGAACGGGTTGGAAATAATAATTAAAATAGTAACAATCAATACCCTGCTATCAGAGGCGAAGCTGGAACACACGCAGAGCCTATATTGTGATATTAACTGTAGCTCTGTGGTGGTCTGCTTGTCTCTGTGTCAAATGGTTGTGAGTTCAAGCCCCATATTCTCTCACTCTTGGGTAGTCTAAGGTTTGCAGCACGATTGCAATGAGCAGCTGTTTGGTTTACTTCTTTCTCTCTCTCTCTGGGATAGTTTGAGGTCTGGAACATGATTGCAATGAGTAGCTGTTAAAGTGCAGCTGCATTGACCTGACCTAGCTCTTCACGACAGCTGGCAAGGAGCCATCTTTGAAGATGTAAGGACATCTTGAGGTCAATTAGAGACCAATTGCAGAGAAACATTTCTGTAGATTGGCATCTACTGTAAATTCCCAACTCCTAACCTTGGGAGAGGTCAGGCAATCAATTCAGGAAAACCAGCAGGAACTGACTGACCCCTTTTCTTTCTTTACCTTTTACTCCTTGAAGTTGAACGTCTAAAGTGAAATGAGCATAAGCTGGACTCCAGACTATTGGTTAAGAACAGTAGCTGCAGCAATGTGTAACTGCCCTCCAAAAGATGATTCTGTGTATCAGCTGCAAACAGTGAAATGTCCAATAATCTTCATGTGAAATCTATTTTGGAGTTATTAAAGTTATTAAATTAAACAGGCTTATTTAAAATGAATATGGACAGATATTCATGCGAGGTTTATGTCAATGCCTCTGGCTGCAGAAATGGGTTCAAAAGACAATCATCGGTCATGTTTCTGAAAAGAGATTGAAGGATATGGAGAAGGCAGGTAGATGGGGTTGAGAGCAATCAATTAAGAAAAAGTTTGCCGACACAAAGTACCTCATTTTTATTCTTATATGGTCTTACATTGATTCATTCTTGGAGTTTTGACATGTTGAAAAATGATGGTGTGGATGCATATGTAAAAAGGTGTGATACATATGCAGCATAGATAAAATTTATTATAATGTCTGGTACACATCAATCAGAACTATACTTGCATAGATACATAACTGATCAGTGACATTCTCTTGTTATTAGGTATTAAATAGGTTATCAATTTGTCCTTTGGGTATTTCTCTGTTTTAATATTTAAGATCAACAGTGTAGAACCATATGTAAATGCATTGTCAGCATACAGATTCAAGAAGGAAGCTCTTTATTTTGAAGGGCATATGGCTATGGTATTTGGATGGGAGGCGGGGGTGGGGAGGTGGAGAACACTACTGTCTCAAACTGACTGGCAAGAGAGGCTGAGATTTTGAATTTCTCTTCACTTAACAGCAACATTCACTCCCCAAGATTGGCCATTTTATCTCATTCCTTCAAAATACCTACCCTGCCATCTTCCCATTATAGTATCTAACTGCAATTTATCTGGATATTGTGGCACACTAAATGCGATGGTGGGCGTTCAGGGTTGCAAGGGTGAAAGCAAGAATGAAATGATCAGCATGCTTGACAGTCATAGGACAGACCATTTTCACTAATCTGTAATTCCATATTACATCAGTCTGCAATCACACTATTACTGAGTATGAATTCACTTTACTGCATCATTAGTTCAATCAACAAGCATATTATTAGGGCATTTGCATCACACAGGTAATTTCTCCCTAAAAATATAATCCAGTGTGTCATTACCCAAGACATGCATGTCAACCGTATGGTGCCCTGTACAACAGTAACCATGATGAACTTCCATTCCACTTACTGCTAGTTATCTGGAATTGCGGAAGTAAAAATATATTGTTACTTAGGATTTCTGGAATTCTGTCTCTGCATAAACCTTCACAAGATTATTCCTATATAAAATAAGTGGCAGCAGACAAATTCCATAGCATTGAATCATAGAATGATTACAGCACAGAAGGAGCCCATTCGGCCCATTGTGTCCATAATTGCTATGAGGCAATGGCCATACAATTACACTGAACAGCAATAGCATATGAGTGTTAACCCGTTGAGTTAATGTATCCACTAAAATCGCAGAGATGAATGTCAGATGAACAGTTTTCCCATTTACTGATCAGAATTCCACAACAACTTTTGTGCTTGTGTGTGTGTATATATATATATATATATATATATATATATATGTATATATATAAATAAATATATATATATAGTGCCCTTAATGTAGTAAAACACCCTAAAGTGCTTCATAGATCTGTTATCAAACAAAATTTGATACTGAGCCATATAAGGAGATATAAGCACAGGTCAGCAAACATGGTCAAAGAGGTAGGTTTTAAGGACTGTTTTAAAGGTGGAGACAGAGGTAGAGAGAGGGAGAGGTTTAGGGAGGGAATTCCAGAGCTTAAAGCCCAGGCAACTGAAGGATTTTTGGTTGGAGTAATTTTAGTGCAAACAAACGCCACATTAACTGCGTAGAGGGAATCATTTAAAATTTATTTAGGACATCAAATGTTACAGCTACAATATTCATACCCGAGCTATAAATTTTAATTGCACTGTGATATAATATTTCATCCCATGAAACCGGTTACATCCATTTCAGAATATCCATCCATTCATATTCTTCATAAAGGGACTGCTAACAATCCCACTTAGTCGTTGCAGCACAAGATGTTCTGTTCGATTGAATATTCCATTACCTCATTCTATATCTAGCCCAGTAACACAGAGTCACTTATTACAGCTCATTCTTTACCATGACCAATTCTGTGTCCAACCTAACAATTATCCAGCTCCTTTTGAAAAAGATATAAGACCTGTATTTATATAACACCATTCATTACCTCAGAACATCCAAGGTGCTTTACAACCAATTAAGTACTTTTGAAGTGTAGTCACTGTTGCAATGTAGAGAACACAAGTGAATTTGCACACATCAAGCGCCGACAAACATCAATATATTAATGACCAGATAATCTATTTTCTTAGTGATGTTGATTGAGGGATAAATATTGACCAGTACACTGGGGAGAACACCCCTGCTCTTCTTTGAAATAAAGCCATGGTAACTTTTACATCAACCTCAGAGGGCCTCAGTTTAACATTTCATTCGAAAGATAGCACCTCAGACAGTGCAGCACTCCCTCAGTAATATAAAAGCAAAATACTGCAGATGATGGAAATCTGAAATAAAAACAAGAAATGCTGGAAATACTCAGCAGGTCTGGTAGCATCTGTGGAGAGAGAAGCAGAGTTAACGTTAACTCGTTAACGTACAACAGTTATGTCCTGTCCACAAAATCCAACCCGGTCAATTATTGCCCCATCAGTCCACTCTCAATCACCAGCAAAGTGATGGAATGTGTCATTGACAGTGCTATCAGGTGGCACTTACTCAGCAATAACCTGCTGGCTGATGCTTAGTTTGCAATCCAGCAGAACTACTCGGCTCCAGGTCTCAATACAGCCTTGGTCCAAACATGAACAGAAGAGCTGAATTCCAGAGACAAGGTGAGAGTGACTGCCTTTGATATCAGGGCAACATTTGACAGAGTGTGGCATCAAGACAAATCTGGCAAAATTGAAGTCAATGGGAATCGGGGGAAAACTCTCTACTGGTTGGCATCATACCTAGCACAAAGGAAGATGGTTGTGGTTGTGGAGGCCAATCATCTCAGTCCCAGGACATCACTGCAGGAGTTCCTCGGGGTAGTGTCCTAGGTCCAACCATCTTCAACTGCTCCATCAATGACATTCTCTCCATCATAAGGTTAGAAGTGGGGATGTTCACGAATGATTGCACAGTGTACAGTGTCACTCACGACTCCTCATATAACGAAACAGTCCATACCATTCAAGTTACATTCATGCCGGATAAGTGCCAGGCAATGACCATGTCCAACAAGACAGAATCTAAACATCCCTTTGACATTCAACGGCATTATCATTGTTGAACCGCCACCATAAACATCCTAGGGGTTACCATTGACCAGAAACGTAACTGGCCAGTCATATAAATACAATGACTACAAGAGTAGGTCAGAGGTGGGAATTCTATGGCGAGTTACTCACCTCCTGACTACCATCAGCCTGTCCACCATCTACATGGCACAAGTCAGGAGTGTGATGGAATACTCTGCTTGCCTGGATGAGTGTAGCTCCAACAACACTCAAGACACTCAACACCATTCAGGACAAAGCAACCCGCTTGATTTGCAGCCCATCCACCACCTTAAACATTCACTCCCTCCACCACCATGCACAGAGTGGCAGCAGTGTGTACCATCTACAAGATGCACTGCAGCAACTTGCCAAGGCTCCTTCGACAGCACCTTCCAAACCTGCGTCCTGTACCACTTAGAAGGACAAGGGAAGCAGGTGCATGGGAACACCACCACCTGCAAGTTCTCCTCCAAGTCACACACCATCCTGACTTGGAACTATATCCCTATTCCTTCACTGTCACTGGATCAAAATCCTGGATCTCCCTCCCGAACAGCACTGTGGGTGTACCTACCTCACATGGACTGTAGTGGTTCAAGATGGCGGCTCACCACCACCTTAGGGATGGGCAACAAATGCTGGCCTAGCCAGTGAGGCCCACATCCCATGAAAGAATATTTAAAAAAAATTAGTCTACCACTGACAGCTGTGTCTTCGGCTGCCTGCCCCAGGTGCCAGAATTCCCTCCCTCTGCTTCTCACCTCACTTTCCTCATTTAAGATGCTCATTAAAACCTGTCTCATTGACCAAACCTTTGGTCATGTGCCCTAATATCTCCTTATAGAAATGTAGAAAATAGGAGCGGGAGTAGGCCATTCAGCCCTTCGAGCCTGCTCCGCTATTCATTATGATCATGGCTCTTCATCCAACTCAGTAGCCTGTTCCTGCTTTCGCCCCATACCCTTTGATCCCTTTAGACCCAAGAGCTATATCTAACTCCTTCTTGAAAATGTACAATGTTTTGGCCTCAACTGCTTTCTGTGGTAGCAAATTCCACAGGTTCACCATTCTCTTGGTGAAGAAATTTCTCCACATCTCAGTCCTGAAAGGTTTGCCCCGTATCCTTAGACTACGGCCCGTGGTTCTGGACTTCCCCACCATCGAGAACATCCTTCCTGCATCTACCCTGTCAAATCCTGTTAGAATTTTATAGGTTTCTATGAGATCCCCCCTCATTCTTCTGAACTCCAGCGAATATAATCCTAACCGACTCAATCTCTCCTCATACATCAGTCCCGCCATCCCAGGAATCAGTCTGGTAAACCTGCGCTGCACTCCCTCTTTAGCAAGAACACCCTTCCTCAGATAAGGAGACCAAAACTGCACACACTATTCCGGGTGTGGTCTCACCAAGGCCCTGTATAATTGCAGCAAGACATCCCTGCTCCTGTACTCGAATCCTCTCGCTATGAAGGCCAATATACCATTTGCACCTGCATGCTTATCTTCAGCGAATGGTGTATGAGAACACCCAGGTCTCGCTGCATATTCCCCTCTCTCAGTTTATAGCAGTTCAGATAATAATCTGCCTTCCTGTTTTTGCTACCAAAGTGGATAACCTCACATTTATCCACATTATACTGCATCTGCCATGCATCAGCCCACTCACTCAACTTGTCCAAATCACACTGAAGCCTCTCTGCATCCTCCTCACTACTCACCCTCCCACCCAGTTTTGTGTCATCTGCAAATCTGGAGATATTACATTTAGTTCCCTCATCTAAATCATTAATGTATATTGTGAATAGCTGGGGTCCTAGCACCGATCCCTGCGGTACCCCACTAGTCACTGCCTGCCATTCGGAAAAAGACCCATTTATTCCTACTCTTTGTTTCCTGTCTGCCAACCAATTTTCTATCCATTGCAATACACTACCCCCAATCCCATGCGCTTTAATTTTACATACTAATCTCTTATGTAGGACTTTGTCGAAAGCCTTCTGAAAGTCCAAATAAACCACATCCACTGGCTCCCCCTCATCAACTCTACTAGTTACATCCTCGAAGAATTCTAGTAGGTTTGTCAAGCATGATTTCCCTTTCATAAATCCATGCTGACTCTGCCCGATTCTACCACTGTTCTCCAAGTGCTCTGCTATAAAATCTTTGATAATGGACTCTACAATTTTCCCCAATAACGTCGTCAGGCTGACTGGTCTATAATTCCCTGTTTTCTCTCTACCTCCCTTTTTAAATAGTGGAGTTACATTAGCTACCCTCCAATCTGTAGGAACTGTTCCAGAGTCTACAGAATCTTGGAAGATGACCACCAATGCATCCACTATTTCTAGGGCCACTTCCTTCAGTACTCTGCGATGCATACCATCAGGCCCTGGGGATTTATCGGCCTTCGATCCCATCAATTTCCCCAACACCATTTCTCTACTAATACTGATTTCTTTCAGTTCCTCTCTCTCACTAAGCCCTATGTTCCCCAACATTTCTAGTATGATATTTGTGTCCTCCTTTGTGAAGACAGAACCAAAGTATGCATTTAGTTGGTCAGCCATTTCTTTATTCCCCAGAATAAATTCCCCTGCTTCTGACTGTAAGGGACCTACATTTGTCTTCACATGAGGGTGGGTGGCAAACTTTGTTTCATAATGCCTCTGTAAAGTGCCTTGGGAGGCTTTATTAGGCAGAAGGCATTAGATAAATACAAGTTGCTGCTGCTGTTACAACAATATTTGTTGGGTAGTTGATGTGTTACAAACTAATATAGGGTTTTTCAGAATTTTGCAGTTCTAGTTGAATGGCCTGCTCCTTTTAGAAATTCACTCTGAAGTCATATTGTTTAATTTATATGATGTTCTGGGCATTCCCTCCCCCCCACCTTTTCTGGAGGCATTGTCTCATAAAAATTAGTTATTAAGAAATCCAATAAGGAATTTAGGAGAGACTTGTTTACCCAGAGAGTGGTTTCAATGTGGAATTTGCTACCACATGGAGTAATTGAGGCAAATAGCATAGATGCATTTAAGGGGGAATCGAGATAAACACATAAGGGTGAAAGGAACAGAGGTTCTGCTGCACAGTGAGATGAAATGTGATTGGGGAGAGGGGGGGGGGGGGGGGGACCCGTGTGGAGCATTAGCACTGGCATAGATCAGTTGGACCAAATGGCCTGTTTGTGCTGAAAATTCAATGTATTTTTGGTCTTTATCATATATTGGGTGGGCAGTGAGTAAAATGATGGCAACGTTTGCCCATTGTTGTCTTGGAGAGGCCAAACAATTTTGATGGTCAAGCCTCATTTGCATTATATTGGGGAGTGGTCTGCAAGTTCCGAGTGCTGATAGGCAGCTCACCCTCTTTGTGACGGCAGGAAATCTGGCAGGGCATCAACAGAACATTAGCCTGTAGTAGTGTGTTAAATGGTGTTGTGTATTGGCATTAATAGAAAGACTGAGGACTTTAAAGAAGGTACATGGAGAAAAATGAAGATGATCCGAAAAGCTCAACACGCAATTAATAAGAATGCCAGACCTGCTTCTACCAACCTCTTCAACTGATGATGGACCCTGTTGTTACCTGCCCTGTACCATCCATGCATAGCCCCCTTGCCTTAGAATCACAAGGTTCTGGGTTCAAATCCCACTCCAGGACTTGAGCATAAAAATCCAGGCTGACACGCCAGGGGAGTACTGCACTGTCAGAGCTGCTGACTTTTGGATGAGATGTTAAATCAAGGCCCATCTGCCAACTTGGGTGGATGCAAAAGATTCCATGGCACTATTCTGAAAAGGAGCAGGGTATCTTGGTCAATATTTATCCCTCAATGAACATTACAAAAACAGATTATCTGGTAATAACATTGTTGTTACTGGGACATTGCTATCTGCAAATTAGACGCTGTATTTCCTACAGTACAACAGTAACTACACTTCAATAGTCCTTCATTGGCTGTAAAGCACTCGAGACGTCTGGTAGTCGTTTTTTCTTTTTTGTTGACCAAAAACGTCAATCGGGGTTCTAACTACGTCATAGGACCCAGATTCTCATTCAGTCTGCTTCCAGTGGGAGGTCCAGTCGCCAAAATCGAGACCTTCTTGAAAATTTCAGTGTGTCTGCAGTCAGCAATGAGCTTTTTTTTCCTATTTCCCTCTTGCAACTGCCCTGTTCACAGAGAAAATCGGAGAGGTAGAAAGAAGAAAATTAGGGCCTATGTTTTTCAAATGAGCATTAAACATCCATCTCCTCCTTCATAAACTGAAAGAATGGCAATGAACTGAATCCAAGGCTCCCCTGCTTGGCCAGAGGACTGTGCACAGTGCAATCTCTGCTTGCATGCGTTATTTATTTGGCACACCTGTCACATTTAATCAATAAGTGATGCTGAAATCTGAATTATATAAAAAAAAAAGATTTGTACGTTTTATTATTATTAAAGCTAAAAACCCAGGACTGTTCCAGAGAAATACCAATATAACCTAAATATTTTTTTTTACCCCTTCTCCCTGCCTTCACTTTCCTGTGGGAGAATCATTATTTTTAATGAGTTTTTTTTCCCTCACTCTGTTTGTTTGTTCCAGGATCTGCAACATGCTTTTTCCTTTTATCAAATTGCAAATCAGGGCTCTGTTGCGACAATTGCACTATTGTGAAAATGTTTAACATCAAGAGCGAACAGAAATTCCCCGAGGACAACGTTTCCTTATCGTCACTTGGTGAGAGAGAAACAATCAGCCTTTCTGTAAGAAACTCAATTTGTGTCCATTACTTTACACCATCCCAGATCAAAGCTCCACTGTAGTCCTGTGAGGGACCCATACTTCAGTAAGATAAGCATCCTGATACAAGGAGAACTATTTTTATACAGAGGGTCTATTGACACAAAGATGTCAGCCTATGAATTGGAGGTGGGGTAGGGCTTACAGCAGGACACACGGCAAACAGTCCATTTTACAACAAACGAGGTCTATTTAATCAGTAAATGGAGGCTATTTAAACAGCACACGACTGCAAACAATCAACATTGTTACGTCATGATGGCCTGGCCATTGTGCTATGACCTGGTTTGATGGACTGGTTGATCTTTCCTTGCCCATCAATTTCAATTGTTCAAATGTAACCTGGACTTCAGCAGGGAGGTCAGTGATACCACGCATCAGCCTTTATATCATGGAATTATACAGCACAGGACGAGGCCATTCGGGCCATTCTGCCTTTGCTACCTCTTTGAAAGAAGTCTCCAATTAGTCCCACTCCACCTGCCGTTCCTCGATAGCCCTACAATTGTTTCCCCTTAAAGTATTTATCCAATTCAAGTTTGAAAGTTTCGACTGAATCTGCTTCAAATGCCACCTTTCAGGCTGTGCATTCGAGACCATAAAAACCACCGTTCAGGCAGTGCATTCTAGACCATAAAAACCACCTTTCAGGCAGTGCTTTCCAGACCATAAAAACCACCTTTCAGGCAGTGCTTTCCAGACCATAAAGACCACCTTTCAGGAAGTGCATTCGAGACCATAAAAACCACCTTTCAGGCAGTGCATTCTAGACCATAAAAACCACCTTTCAGGCAGTGCTTTCCAGACCATAAAAACCACCTTTCAGGCAGTGCTTTCCAGACCATAAAGACCACCTTTCAGGAAGTGCATTCGAGACCATAAAAACCACCTTTCAGTCAGTGCATTCAAGACCATAACAGCCACCTTTCAGGCAGTGCATTCTAGACCATAAAAAACACCTTTCAGGAAGTGCATTCTAGACCATAAAAACCACCTTTCAGTCAGTGCATTCTAGACCATAAAAACCACCTTTCAGTCAGTGCATTCTAGACCATAAAAACCACCTTTCAGGAAGTGCATTCTAGACCATAAAAACCACCTTTCAGTCAGTGCATTCTAGACCATAAAAACCACCTTTCAGGAAGTGCATTCTAGACCATAAAAACCACCTTTCAGTCAGTGCATTCCAGACCATAAAAACCACCTTTCAGGCAGTGCTTTCCAGACCATAAAAACCACCTTTCAGGCAGTGCTTTCCAGACCATAAAAACCACCTTTCAGGCAGTGCTTTCCAGACCATAAAGACCACCTTTCAGGAAGTGCATTCGAGACCATAAAAACCACCTTTCAGTCAGTGCATTCTAGACCATAAAAACCACCTTTCAGTCAGTGCATTCTAGACCATAAAAACCACCTTTCAGGAAGTGCATTCTAGACCATAAAAACCACCTTTCAGTCAGTGCATTCTAGACCATAAAAACCACCTTTCAGGAAGTGCATTCTAGACCATAAAAACCACCTTTCAGTCAGTGCATTCCAGACCATAAAAACCACCTTTCAGGCAGTGCTTTCCAGACCATAAAAACCACCTTTCAGGCAGTGCTTTCCAGACCATAAAAACCACCTTTCAGGCAGTGCTTTCCAGACCATAAAAACCACCTTTCAGGCAGTGCTTTCCAGACCATAAAAACCACCTTTCAGGCAGTGCTTTCCAGACCATAAAGACCACCTTTCAGGAAGTGCATTCTAGACCATAACAGCCACCTTTCAGGCAGTGCATTCTAGACCATAAAAAACACCTTTCAGTCAGTGCATTCTAGACCATAACAGCCACCTTTCAGGAAGTGCATTCTAGACCATAAAAACCACCTTTCCGTCAGTGCATTCTAGACCATAAAAACCACCTTTCAGTCAGTGCATTCTAGACCATAAAAACCACCTTTCAGTCAGTGCATTCTAGACCATAAAAACCACCTTTCAGGCAGTGCATTCTAGACCATAAAAACCACCTTTCAGTCAGTGCATTCTAGACCATAACAGCCACCTTTCAGGCAGTGCATTCTAGACCATAAAAAACACCTTTCAGGAAGTGCATTCTAGACCATAAAAACCACCTTTCAGTCAGTGCATTCTAGACCATAAAAACCAGCTTTCAGTCAGTGCATTCTAGACCATAAAAACCACCTTTCAGTCAGTGCATTCTAGACCATAAAAACCACCTTTCAGGAAGTGCATTCTAGACCATAAAAACCACCTTTCAGGAAGTGCATTCTAGACCATAAAAACCACCTTTCAGTCAGTGCATTCTAGACCATAAAAAACACCTTTCAGGCAGTGCATTCCAGACCATAAAAAGCCACCTTTCAGGCAGTGCATTCCAGGCCATAAAAACCACCTTTCAAGCAGTGCATTCTCGAACAAAAAAACTACCTTTCAGGCAATGCATTCTAGACCATAAAATCGACCTTGCAGCCAGTGCATTCTAGACCATAAATACCACCTTTCAGGCAGTGCATTCTATACGACAAAAACCACCTTTCAGGCAGTGCATTTTAGACCATAAAAACCACCTTTCAGGCAGTGCATTGCAGAACATAAAAACCACCTTTCAGGCAGTGCATTGCAGAACATAAAAACCACCTTTCAGACAGTGCTTTCTAGACAATAAAAACCACCGTTCAGGCAGTGCATTCTGGACCATAAAAACCACCTTTCAGGCAGTGCATTCGAGACCATAAAAACCACCTTTCAGGCAGTGCGTTCTAGACCATAAAAACCACCTTTCAGGCAGTGCTTTCTAGACCATAAAAACCACCTTTCAGGCAGTGCTTTCTAGACCATAAAAACCACCTTTCAGGCAGTGCTTTCTAGACCATAAAAACCACCTTTCAGGCAGTGCATTCTAGACCATAAAAACCACCTTTCAGGCAGTGCTTTCTAGACCATAAAAACCACCTTTCAGGCAGTGCATTCTAGACCATAAAAACCACCTTTCAGGCAGTGCATTCTCGAACAAAAAACCCACCTTTCAGGCAGTGCATTCTAGACCATAAAAACCACCTTTCAGGCAGTGCATTGCAGAACATAAAAACCACCTTTCAGGCAGTGCTTTCCAGACCATAAAAACCACCTTTCAGGAAGTGCATTCTAGACCATAAAAACCACCTTTCAGGCAGTGCTTTCCAGACCATAAAAACCACCTTTCAGGCAGTGCTTTCCAGACCATAAAAACCACCTTTCAGGCAGTGCTTTCCAGACCATAAAGACCACCTTTCAGGAAGTGCATTCGAGACCATAAAAACCACCTTTCAGTCAGTGCATTCTAGACCATAAAAACCACCTTTCAGTCAGTGCATTCTAGACCATAAAAACCACCTTTCAGGAAGTGCATTCTAGACCATAAAAACCACCTTTCAGTCAGTGCATTCTAGACCATAAAAACCACCTTTCAGGAAGTGCATTCTAGACCATAAAAACCACCTTTCAGTCAGTGCATTCCAGACCATAAAAACCACCTTTCAGGCAGTGCTTTCCAGACCATAAAAACCACCTTTCAGGCAGTGCTTTCCAGACCATAAAAACCACCTTTCAGGCAGTGCTTTCCAGACCATAAAAACCACCTTTCAGGCAGTGCTTTCCAGACCATAAAAACCACCTTTCAGGCAGTGCTTTCCAGACCATAAAGACCACCTTTCAGGAAGTGCATTCTAGACCATAACAGCCACCTTTCAGGCAGTGCATTCTAGACCATAAAAAACACCTTTCAGTCAGTGCATTCTAGACCATAACAGCCACCTTTCAGGAAGTGCATTCTAGACCATAAAAACCACCTTTCAGTCAGTGCATTCTAGACCATAAAAAACACCTTTCAGTCAGTGCATTCTAGACCATAAAAACCACCTTTCAGTCAGTGCATTCTAGACCATAAAAACCACCTTTCAGGAAGTGCATTCTAGACCATAAAAACCACCTTTCAGTCAGTGCATTCTAGACCATAACAGCCACCTTTCAGGCAGTGCATTCTAGACCATAAAAAACACCTTTCAGGAAGTGCATTCTAGACCATAAAAACCACCTTTCAGTCAGTGCATTCTAGACCATAAAAACCAGCTTTCAGTCAGTGCATTCTAGACCATAAAAACCACCTTTCAGTCAGTGCATTCTAGACCATAAAAACCACCTTTCAGGAAGTGCATTCTAGACCATAAAAACCACCTTTCAGGAAGTGCATTCTAGACCATAAAAACCACCTTTCAGTCAGTGCATTCTAGACCATAAAAAACACCTTTCAGGCAGTGCATTCCAGACCATAAAAAGCCACCTTTCAGGCAGTGCATTCCAGGCCATAAAAACCACCTTTCAAGCAGTGCATTCTCGAACAAAAAAACTACCTTTCAGGCAATGCATTCTAGACCATAAAATCGACCTTGCAGCCAGTGCATTCTAGACCATAAATACCACCTTTCAGGCAGTGCATTCTATACGACAAAAACCACCTTTCAGGCAGTGCATTTTAGACCATAAAAACCACCTTTCAGGCAGTGCATTGCAGAACATAAAAACCACCTTTCAGGCAGTGCATTGCAGAACATAAAAACCACCTTTCAGACAGTGCTTTCTAGACAATAAAAACCACCGTTCAGGCAGTGCATTCTGGACCATAAAAACCACCTTTCAGGCAGTGCATTCGAGACCATAAAAACCACCTTTCAGGCAGTGCGTTCTAGACCATAAAAACCACCTTTCAGGCAGTGCTTTCTAGACCATAAAAACCACCTTTCAGGCAGTGCTTTCTAGACCATAAAAACCACCTTTCAGGCAGTGCTTTCTAGACCATAAAAACCACCTTTCAGGCAGTGCATTCTAGACCATAAAAACCACCTTTCAGGCAGTGCTTTCTAGACCATAAAAACCACCTTTCAGGCAGTGCATTCTAGACCATAAAAACCACCTTTCAGGCAGTGCATTCTCGAACAAAAAACCCACCTTTCAGGCAGTGCATTCTAGACCATAAAAACCACCTTTCAGGCAGTGCATTGCAGAACATAAAAACCACCTTTCAGGCAGTGCTTTCCAGACCATAAAAACCACCTTTCAGGAAGTGCATTCTAGACCATAAAAACCACCTTTCAGGCAGTGCTTTCCAGACCATAAAAACCACCTTTCAGGAAGTGCATTCTAGACCATAAAAACCACCTTTCAGTCAGTGCATTCTAGACCATAAAAACCACCTTTCAGGAAGTGCATTCTAGACCATAAAAACCACCTTTCAGGAAGTGCATTCTAGACCATAAAAACCACCTTTCAGGAAGTGCATTCTAGACCATAAAAACCACCTTTCAGGAAGTGCATTCTAGACCATAAAAACCACCTTTCAGGAAGTGCATTCTAGACCATAAAAACCACCTTTCAGGAAGTGCATTCTAGACCATAAAAACCACCTTTCAGGAAGTGCATTCTAGACCATAAAAACCACCTTTCAGGAAGTGCATTCTAGACCATAAAAACCACCTTTCAGGAAGTGCATTCTAGACCATAAAAACCACCTTTCAGGAAGTGCATTCTAGACCATAAAAACCACCTTTCAGTCAGTGCATTCTAGACCATAAAAACACCTTTCAGGAAGTGCATTCTAGACCATAAAAACCACCTTTCAGGAAGTGCATTCTAAACCATAAAAACCACCTTTCAGTCAGTGCATTCTAGACCATAAAAAACACCTTTCAGGCAGTGCATTCTAGACCATAAAAAGCCACCTTTCAGGCAGTGCATTCCAGGCCATAAAAAACACCTTTCAGGCAGTGCATTCTCGACCACAAAAACCACCTTTCAAGCAGTGCATTCTCGAACAAAAAAACTACCTTTCAGGCAATGCATTCTAGACCATAAAATCGACCTTGCAGCCAGTGCATTCTAGACCATAAATACCACCTTTCAGGCAGTGCATTCTATACGACAAAAACCACCTTTCAGGCAGTGCATTTTAGACCATAAAAACCACCTTTCAGGCAGTGCATTCTAGACAATAAAAACCACTGTTCAGGCAGTGCATTCTGGACCATAAAAACCACCTTTCAGACAGTGCTTTCTAGACAATAAAAACCACCGTTCAGGCAGTGCATTCTGGACCATAAAAACCACCTTTCAGACAGTGCTTTCTAGACAATAAAAACCACCGTTCAGGCAGTGCATTCTGGACCATAAAAACCACCTTTCAGACAGTGCTTTCTAGACCATAAAAACCACCTTTCAGGCAGTGCATTCGAGACCATAAAAACCACCTTTCAGGCAGTGCATTCTAGACCATAAAAAACCACCTTTCAGGCAGTGCATTCTAGACCATAAAAACCACCTTTCAGGCACTGCATTCTAGACCATAAAAACCACCTTTCAGGCAGTGCATTCGAGACCATAAAAACCACCTTTCAGGCAGTGCATTCGAGACCATAAAAACCACCTTTCAGGCAGTGCATTCTAGACCATAACAGCCACCTTTCAGGCAGTGCTTTCTAGACCATAAAAACCACCTTTCAGGCAGTGCATTCTAGACCATAAAAACCACCTTTCAGGCAGTGCATTCTCGACCACAAAAACCACCTTTCAAGCAGTGCATTCTCGAACAAAAAAACTACCTTTCAGGCAGTGCATTCCAGACCATAAAAACCACCTTTCAGGCAGTGCATTGCAGAACATAAAAACCACCTTTCAGGCAGTGCATTCTAGATCATAAAAACTACCTTTCAGGCAGTGCATTCTAGACCATAAAAAACACCTTTCAGCCAGTGAATTCTAGATCATAAAAACTACCTTTCAGGCAGTGCATTCTAGACCATAAAAAACACCTTTCAGCCAGTGCATTCTAGACCATAAAAAACACCTTTCAGACAGTGCATTCTAGACCATAAAAAACACCTTTCAGACAGTGCATTCTAGACCATAAAAAACACCTTTCAGCCAGTGCATTCTAGACCAAAAAAAACACCTTTCAGCCAGTGCATTCTAGACCATAAAAACCACCTTTCAGGCAGTGCCTTCCATACGATAAAAACCACCTTTCAGGCAGTGCATTCCGGACCATAAAAGCCACCTTTCAGGCGGTGCATTCTGGACCATAAAAACCACCTTTCAGGCAGTGCATTCTAGACCATAAAAACCACCTTTCAGACAGTGCATTCTAGACATTAAAAGGCACCTTTCAGACAGTGCATTCTAGACATTAAAAGGCACCTTTCAGGCAGTGCATTCTAGACCATAAAAAACACCTTTCAGACAGTGCATTCTAGACATTAAAAGGCACCTTTCAGACAGTGCATTCTAGACATTAAAAGGCACCTTTCAGGCAGTGCATTCTAGACCATAAAAAACACCTTTCAGACAGTGCATTCCAGACATTAAAAGGCACCTTTCAGGCAGTGCATTCTAGACCATAAAAACCACCTTTCAGGCAGTGCATTCTAGACCATAAAAAACACCTTTCAGACAGTGCATTCTAGACATTAAAAGGCACCTTTCAGACAGTGCATTCTAGACATTAAAAGGCACCTTTCAGGCAGTGCATTCTAGACCATAAAAAACACCTTTCAGACAGTGCATTCTAGACATTAAAAGGCACCTTTCAGACAGTGCATTCTAGACATTAAAAGGCACCTTTCAGGCAGTGCATTCTAGACCATAAAAAACACCTTTCAGACAGTGCATTCTAGACATTAAAAGGCACCTTTCAGACAGTGCATTCTAGACATTAAAAGGCACCTTTCAGGCAGTGCATTCTAGACCATAAAAACACCTTTCAGACAGTGCATTCTGGACATTAAAAGGCACCTTTCAGGCAGTGCATTCTACACCATAAAAACCACCTTTCAGGCAGTGCATTCTAGACCATAAAAACCACCTTTCAGGCAGTGCATTCTAGACCATAAAAACCACCTTTCAGGCAGTGCATTCTAGACCATAAAAACCACCTTTCAGGCAGTGCATTCTAGACCATAAAAAACACCTTTCAGGCAGTGCATTCTAGACCATAAAAAACACCTTTCAGGCAGTGCATTCTAGACCATAAAAACCACCTTTCAGGCAGTGCATTCTAGACCATAAAAACCACCTTTCAGGCAGTGCATTCTAGACCATAAAAACCACCTTTCAGACAGTGCATTCTAGACCAAACAGCCACCTTTCAGGCAGTGCATTCTAGACCAAACAGCCACCTTTCAGGCAGTGCATTCTAGACCAAACAGCCACCTTTCAGGCAGTGCATTCTAGACCATAAAAACCACCTTTCAGGCAGTGCATTCTAGACCATGAGAAACACCTTTCAGGCAGTGCATTCTAGACCATAACAGCCACCTTTCAGGCAGTGCATTCTAGACCATTAAAACCACCTTTCAGGCAGTGCATTCTAGACCATGAGAAACACCTTTCAGGCAGTGCATTCTAGACCATAACAGCCACCTTTCAGGCAGTGCATTCTAGACCATTGAAACCACCTTTCAGGCAGTGCATTCTAGACCATAACAGCCACCTTTCAGGCAGTGCTTTCTAGACCATAAAAAACATCTTTCAGGCAGTGCATTCTAGATCATAAAAACTACCTTTCAGGCAGTGCATTCTAGACCATAAAAAACACCTTTCAGGCAGTGCATTCCAGATCATACATCCACCTTTCAGGCAGTGCCTTCCATACGATAAAAACCACCTTTCAGGCAGTGCATTCCGGACCATAAAAGCCACCTTTCAGGCGGTGAATTCTGGACCATAAAAACCACCTTTCAGGCAGTGCATTCTAGACCATAAAAAACACCTTTCAGGCAGTGCATTCTAGACCATAAAAAACACCTTTCAGGCAGTGCTTTCTAGACCATAAAAACCACCTTTCAGGCAGTGCATTCGAGACCATAAAAACCACCTTTCAGGCAGTGCTTTCTAGACCATAAAAACCACCTTTCAGGCAGTGCTTTCTAGACCATAAAAACCACCTTTCAGACAGTGCTTTCCAGTCCATAAAAACCACCTTTCAGGCAGTGCCTTCCATACGATAAAAACCACCTTTCAGGCAGTGCATTCCGGACCATAAAAACCACCTTTCAGGCAGTGCATTCTAGACCATAAAAACCACCTTTCAGACAGTGCATTCTAGACATTAAAAGGCACCTTTCAGACAGTGCATTCTAGACATTAAAAGGCACCTTTCAGGCAGTGCATTCTAGACCATAAAAAACACCTTTCAGACAGTGCATTCTAGACATTAAAAGGCACCTTTCAGACAGTGCATTCTAGACATTAAAAGGCACCTTTCAGGCAGTGCATTCTAGACCATAAAAAACACCTTTCAGACAGTGCATTCCAGACATTAAAAGGCACCTTTCAGGCAGTGCATTCTAGACCATAAAAACCACCTTTCAGGCAGTGCATTCTAGACCATAAAAAACACCTTTCAGACAGTGCATTCTAGACATTAAAAGGCACCTTTCAGACAGTGCATTCTAGACATTAAAAGGCACCTTTCAGGCAGTGCATTCTAGACCATAAAAAACACCTTTCAGACAGTGCATGCTAGACATTAAAAGGCACCTTTCAGACAGTGCATTCTAGACATTAAAAGGCACCTTTCAGGCAGTGCATTCTAGACCATAAAAAACACCTTTCAGACAGTGCATTCTAGACATTAAAAGGCACCTTTCAGACAGTGCATTCTAGACATTAAAAGGCACCTTTCAGGCAGTGCATTCTAGACCATAAAAAACACCTTTCAGACAGTGCATTCTGGACATTAAAAGGCACCTTTCAGGCAGTGCATTCTAGACCATAAAAACCACCTTTCAGGCAGTGCATTCTAGACCATAAAAACCACCTTTCAGGCAGTGCATTCTAGACCATAAAAACCACCTTTCAGGCAGTGCATTCTAGACCATAAAAACCACCTTTCAGGCAGTGCATTCTAGACCATAAAAAACACCTTTCAGGCAGTGCATTCTAGACCAGAAAAAACACATTTCAGGCAGTGCATTCTAGACCATAAAAACCACCTTTCAGGCAGTGCTTTCTAGACCATAAAAACCACCTTTCAGGCAGTGCATTCTAGACCATAAAAACCACCTTTCAGACAGTGCATTCTAGACCAAACAGCCACCTTTCAGGCAGTGCATTCTAGACCAAACAGCCACCTTTCAGGCAGTGCATTCTAGACCAAACAGCCACCTTTCAGGCAGTGCATTCTAGACCATAAAAACCACCTTTCAGGCAGTGCATTCTAGACCATGAGAAACACCTTTCAGGCAGTGCATTCTAGACCATAACAGCCACCTTTCAGGCAGTGCATTCTAGACCATTAAAACCACCTTTCAGGCAGTGCATTCTAGACCATGAGAAACACCTTTCAGGCAGTGCATTCTAGACCATAACAGCCACCTTTCAGGCAGTGCATTCTAGACCATTGAAACCACCGTTCAGGAAGTGCATTCTAGACCATAACAGCCACCTTTCAGGCAGTGCATTCTAGACCATAACAGCCACCTTTCAGGCAGTGCTTTCTAGACCATAAAAACATCTTTCAGGCAGTGCATTCTAGATCATAAAAACTACCTTTCAGGCAGTGCATTCTAGACCATAAAAAACACCTTTCAGGCAGTGCATTCCAGATCATACATCCACCTTTCAGGCAGTGCCTTCCATACGATAAAAACCACCTTTCAGGCAGTGCATTCCGGACCATAAAAGCCACCTTTCAGGCGGTGAATTCTGGACCATAAAAACCACCTTTCAGGCAGTGCATTCTAGACCATAAAAAACACCTTTCAGGCAGTGCATTCTAGACCATAAAAAACACCTTTCAGGCAGTGCTTTCTAGACCATAAAAACCACCTTTCAGGCAGTGCATTCGAGACCATAAAAACCACCTTTCAGGCAGTGCTTTCTAGACCATAAAAACCACCTTTCAGACAGTGCTTTCCAGTCCATAAAAAACACCTTTCAGGCAGTGCATTCTAGACCATAAAAACCACCTTTCAGGCAGTGCTTTCTAGACCATAAAAACCACCTTTCAGGCAGTGCTTTCCAGTCCATAAAAAACACCTTTCAGACAGTGCATTCTAGACATTAAAAGGCACCTTTCAGGCAGTGCATTCTAGACCATAAAAACCACCTTTCAGGCAGTGCATTCTAGACCATAAAAAACACCTTTCAGGCAGTGCATTCTAGACCATAAAAAACACCTTTCAGACAGTGCATTCTGGACATTAAAAGGCACCTTTCAGGCAGTGCATTCTACACCATAAAAAACACCTTTCAGACAGTGCATTCTAGACCATAAAAACCACCTTTCAGGCAGTGCATTCTAGACCATAAAAACCACCTTTCAGGCAGTGCATTCTAGACCATAAAAACACCTTTCAGACAGTGCATTCTAGACCATAAAAACCACCTTTCAGACAGTGCATTCTAGACCATAAAAAACACCTTTCAGACAGTGCATTCTAGACCATAAAAACCACCTTTCAGGCAGTGCATTCTAGACCATAAAAACCACCTTTCAGGCAGTGCATTCTAGACCATAAAAAACACCTTTCAGACAGTGCATTCTAGACATTAAAAGGCACCTTTCAGGCAGTGCATTCTAGACCATAAAAAGCAGCTTTCAGGCCGTGCATTCTGGACATTAAAAGGCACCTTTCAGGCAGTGCATTCTACACCACAAAAACCACCTTTCAGGCAGTGCATTCTAGACCATAAAAACCACCTTTCAGGCAGTGCATTCTAGACCATAAAAACCACCTTTCAGGCAGTGCATTCTAGACCATAACAACCACCTTTCAGGCAGTGCATTCTATTCCATACGAAAAACCTTTCAGAAAGTGCATTCAGACATTAAAAACCACCTTTCAGGCAGCGCATTCTGGACCATAAGAAACACCTTTCAGGCAGTGCATTCTAGACCATAAAAACCACCTTTCAGGCAGTGCATTCTAGACCATAAAAACCACCTTTCAGGCAGTGCATTCTAGACCATAAAAACCACCTTTCAGGCAGTGCATTCTAGACCATAAAAACCACCTTTCAGGCAGTGCATTCTAGACCATAAAAACCACCTTTCAGGCAGTGCATTCTAGACCATAAAAAACACCTTTCAGACAGTGCATTCTAGACCATAAAAACCACCTTTCAGACAGTGCATTCTAGACCATAAAAAACACCTTTCAGACAGTGCATTCTAGACCATAAAAACCACCTTTCAGGCAGTGCATTCTAGACCATAAAAACCACCTTTCAGGCAGTGCATTCTAGACCATAAAAAACACCTTTCAGACAGTGCATTCTAGACATTAAAAGGCACCTTTCAGGCAGTGCATTCTAGACCATAAAAACCACCTTTCAGGCAGTGCATTCTAGACCATAACAACCACCTTTCAGGCAGTGCATTCTATTCCATACGAAAAACCTTTCAGAAAGTGCATTCAGACATTAAAAACCACCTTTCAGGCAGCGCATTCTGGACCATAAGAAACACCTTTCAGGCAGTGCATTCTAGACCATAAAAACCACCTTTCAGGCAGTGCATTCTAGACCATAAAAACCACCTTTCAGGCAGTGCATTCTAGACCATAAAAACCACCTTTCAGGCAGTGCATTCTAGACCATAAAAACCACCTTTCAGGCAGTGCATTCTAGACCATAAAAACCACCTTTCAGGCAGTGCATTCTAGACCATAAAAAACACCTTTCAGACAGTGCATTCTAGACCATAAAAACCACCTTTCAGACAGTGCATTCTAGACCATAAAAAACACCTTTCAGACAGTGCATTCTAGACCATAAAAACCACCTTTCAGGCAGTGCATTCTAGACCATAAAAACCACCTTTCAGGCAGTGCATTCTAGACCATAAAAAACACCTTTCAGACAGTGCATTCTAGACATTAAAAGGCACCTTTCAGGCAGTGCATTCTAGACCATAAAAAGCAGCTTTCAGGCCGTGCATTCTGGACATTAAAAGGCACCTTTCAGGCAGTGCATTCTACACCACAAAAACCACCTTTCAGGCAGTGCATTCTAGACCATAAAAACCACCTTTCAGGCAGTGCATTCTAGACCATAAAAACCACCTTTCAGGCAGTGCATTCTAGACCATAACAACCACCTTTCAGGCAGTGCATTCTAGACCATAGGAAAAACCTTTCAGAAAGTGCATTCAGACATTAAAAACCACCTTTCAGGCAGCGCATTCTGGACCATAAAAACCACCTTTCAGGCAGTGCATTCTAGACCATAAAAACCACCTTTCAGGCAGTGCATTCTGGACCATAAAAACCACCTTTCAGGCAGTGCATTCTAGACCATAAAAACCACCTTTCAGGCAGTGCATTCTAGACCATAAAAAACACCTTTCAGGCAGTGCATTCTAGACCATAAAAACCACCTTTCAGGCAGTGCATTCTGGACCATAAAAACCACCTTTCAGGCAGTGCATTCTAGACCATAAAAACCACCTTTCAGGCAGTGCATTCTGGACCATAAAAACCACCTTTCAGGCAGTGCATTCTAGACCATAAAAACCACCTTTCAGGCAGTGCATTCTAGACCATAAAAACCACCTTTCAGGCAGTGCATTCTGGACCATAAAAACCACCTTTCAGGCAGTGCATTCTAGACCATAAAAACCACCTTTCAGGCAGTGCATTCTGGACCATAAGAAACACCTTTCAGACAGTGCATTCTAGACCATAAAAACCACCTTTCAGGCAGTGCATTCTAGACATTAAAAAACTCCTTTCAGACAGTGCATTCTAGACCATAAAAACCACCTTTCAGGCAGTGCATTCTGGACCATAAAAAACACCTTTCAGGCAGTGCATTCTGGACCATAAAAAACACCTTTCAGGCAGTGCATTCTGGACCATAAAAAACACCTTTCAGGCAGTGCATTCTAGACATTAAAAGGCACCTTTCAGGCAGTGCATTCTAGACCATAAAAAACACCTTTCAGAAAGTGCATTCAGACATTAAAAACCACCTTTCAGGCAGCGCATTCTAGACCATAACAGCCACCTTTCAGGCAGTGCATTCTAGAACATAAAAACCACCTTTCAGGCAGTGCATTCTAGACCATAAAAAACACCTTTCAGACAGTGCATTCTGGACATTAAAAGGCACCTTTCAGGCAGTGCTTTCTACACCATAAAAACCACCTTTCAGGCAGTGCATTCTAGACCATAAAAACCACCTTTCAGGCAGTGCATTCTAGACCATAAAAAACACCTTTCAGGCAGTGCATTCTAGACATTAAAAGGCACCTTTCAGGCAGTGCATTCTAGACCATAAAAAACACCTTTCAGAAAGTGCATTCAGACATTAAAAACCACCTTTCAGGCAGTGCATTCTAGACATTAAAAAACACCTTTCAGACAGTGCATTCTGGACCATGAGAAACACCTTTCAGGCAGTGCATTCTAGACCATAAAAAACACCTTTCAGGCAGTGCATTCTAGATCATAAAAACCACCTTTCAGGCAGTGCATTCTAGATCATAAAAACCACCTTTCAGGCAGTGCATTCTAGACCATAAAAAACACCTTTCAGACAGTGCATTCAGACATTAAAAACCACCTTTCAGGCAGCGCATTCTAGACCATAAGAAACACCTTTCAGACAGTGCATTCTAGACCATAACAGCCACCTTTCAGGCAGTGCATTCTAGAAAATAAAAAACACCTTTCAGACAGTGCATTCTGGACCATAACAGCCACCTTTCAGGCAGTGCTTTCTGGACCATAAAAAACATCTTTCAGGCAGTGCATTCTAGACCAAACAGCCACCTTTCAGGCAGTGCATTCTAGACCATAAAAACCACCTTTCAGGCAGTGCATTCTAGACCATGAGAAACACCTTTCAGACAGTGCATTCTAGACCATAACAGCCACCTTTCAGGCAGTGCATTCTAGAAAATAAAAAACACCTTTCAGACAGTGCATTCTGGACCATAACAGCCACCTTTCAGGCAGTGCTTTCTGGACCATAAAAAACATCTTTCAGGCAGTGCATTCTACACCATAAAAACCACCTTTCAGGCAGTGCATTGCAGAACATAAAAACCACCTTTCAGGCAGTGCATTCTAGATCATAAAAACTACCTTTCAGGCAGTGCATTCTAGACCATAAAAAACACCTTTCAGGCAGTGCATTCCAGATCATACATCCACCTTTCAGGCAGTGCCTTCCATACGATAAAAACCACCTTTCAGGCAGTACATTCTAGACCATAACAGCCACCTTTCAGGCAGTGCATTCCAGACCATAAAAACCACCTTTCAGGCAGTGCATTCCGGACCATAAAAGCCACCTTTCAGGCGGTGCATTCAGACATTAAAAACCACCTTTCAGGCAGTGCATTCCGGACCATAAAAGCCACCTTTCAGGCGGTGCATTCAGACATTAAAAACCACCTTTCAGGCAGTGCATTCCGGACCATAAAAACCACCTTTCAGGCAGTGCATTCTAGACCATAAAAGCCACCTTTCAGGCAGTGCTTTCTAGACCATAAAAACCACCTTTCAGACAGTGCTTTCCAGTCCATAAAAAACACCTTTCAGGCAGTGCATTCTAGACCATAAAAACCACCTTTCAGACAGTGCATTCCAGACCATACGAAAAACCTTTCAGAAAGTGCATTCAGACATTAAAAACCACCTTTCAGGCAGCGCATTCTGGACCATAAGAAACACCTTTCAGACAGTGCATTCTGGACCATAAGAAACACCTTTCAGACAGTGCATTCTAGACCATAAAAACCACCTTTCAGGCAGTGCATTCTAGACCATGAGAAACACCTTTCAGACAGTGCATTCTAGACCATAAAAACCACCTTTCAGGCAGTGCATTCTAGACCATGAGAAACACCTTTCAGACAGTGCATTCTAGACCATAACAGCCACCTTTCAGGCAGTGCATTCTAGACCATAAAAACCACCTTTCAGGCAGTGCATTCTAGACCATGAGAAACACCTTTCAGACAGTGCATTCTAGACCATAAAAACCACCTTTCAGGCGGTGCATTCTGGACCATAACAGCCACCTTTCAGGCAGTGCATTCTCGACCATAACAGCCACCTTGCAGGCAGTGCATTCTAGACCATAAAAAACACCTTTCAGACAGTGCATTCTAGACATTAAAAGGCACCTTTCAGGCAGTGCATTCTAGACCATAAAAAACACCTTTCAGACAGTGCATTCTAGACCATAAAAAACACCTTTCAGGCAGTGCATTCTAGACCATAAAAAACACCTTTCAGGCAGTGCATTCTAGACCATAAAAAACACCTTTCAGACAGTGCATTCTAGACCATAAAAACCACCTTTCAGGCAGTGCATTCTACACCATAAAAACCACCTTTCAGGCAGTGCATTCGAGACCATAAAAACCACCTTTCAGGCAGTGCTTTCTAGACCATAAAAACCACCTTTCAGACAGTGCATTCTAGACCATAAAAACCACCTTTCAGGCAGTGCTTTCCAGTCCATAAAAAACACCTTTCAGCCAGTGCATTCTAGACCATAAAAACCACCTTTCAGGCAGTGCATTCTAGACCATAAAAAACACCTTTCAGACATTGCATTCTAGACCATACGAAAAACCTTTCAGAAAGTGCATTCAGACATTAAAAACCACCTTTCAGACAATGCATTCTAGACCATAAAAACCACCTTTCAGGCAGTGCATTCTAGACCATAAAAACCACCTTTCAGGCAGTGCATTCTAGACCATAAAGAACACCTTTCAGGCAGTGCATTCTAGACATTAAAAGGCACCTTTCAGGCAGTGCATTCTAGACCATAAAAAACACCTTTCAGAAAGTGCATTCAGACATTAAAAACCACCTTTCAGGCAGTGCATTCTAGACATTAAAAAACACCTTTCAGACAGTGCATTCTGGACCATGAGAAACACCTTTCAGACAGTGCATTCTAGACCATAAAAACCACCTTTCAGGCAGTGCATTCTAGACCATAAAAAACACCTTTCAGGCAGTGCATTCTAGATCATAAAAACCACCTTTCAGGCAGTGCATTCTAGACCATAAAAAACACCTTTCAGACAGTGCATTCAGACATTAAAAACCACCTTTCAGGCAGCGCATTCTAGACCATAAGAAACACCTTTCAGACAGTGCATTCTAGACCAAACAGCCACCTTTCAGGCAGTGCATTCTAGACCATAAAAACCACCTTTCAGGCAGTGCATTCTAGACCATGAGAAACACCTTTCAGACAGTGCATTCTAGACCATGAGAAACACCTTTCAGACAGTGCATTCTAGACCATAACAGCCACCTTTCAGGCAGTGCATTCTAGAAAATAAAAAACACCTTTCAGACAGTGCATTCTGGACCATAACAGCCACCTTTCAGGCAGTGCTTTCTGGACCATAAAAAACATCTTTCAGGCAGTGCATTCTACACCATAAAAACCACCTTTCAGGCAGTGCATTGCAGAACATAAAAACCACCTTTCAGGCAGTGCATTCTAGATCATAAAAACTACCTTTCAGGCAGTGCATTCTAGACCATAAAAAACACCTTTCAGGCAGTGCATTCCAGATCATACATCCACCTTTCAGACAGTGCTTTCCAGTCCATAAAAAACACCTTTCAGGCAGTGCATTCTAGACCATAAAAACCACCTTTCAGACATTGCATTCCAGACCATACGAAAAACCTTTCAGAAAGTGCATTCAGACATTAAAAACCACCTTTCAGGCAGCGCATTCTGGACCATAAGAAACACCTTTCAGACAGTGCATTCTGGACCATAAGAAACACCTTTCAGACAGTGCATTCTAGACCATAAAAACCACCTTTCAGGCAGTGCATTCTAGACCATGAGAAACACCTTTCAGACAGTGCATTCTAGACCATAAAAACCACCTTTCAGGCAGTGCATTCTAGACCATGAGAAACACCTTTCAGACAGTGCATTCTAGACCATAACAGCCACCTTTCAGGCAGTGCATTCTAGACCATAAAAACCACCTTTCAGGCAGTGCATTCTAGACCATGAGAAACACCTTTCAGACAGTGCATTCTAGACCATAAAAACCACCTTTCAGGCGGTGCATTCTGGACCATAACAGCCACCTTTCAGGCAGTGCATTCTCGACCATAACAGCCACCTTGCAGGCAGTGCATTCTAGACCATAAAAAACACCTTTCAGACAGTGCATTCTAGACATTAAAAGGCACCTTTCAGGCAGTGCATTCTAGACCATAAAAAACACCTTTCAGACAGTGCATTCTAGACCATAAAAAACACCTTTCAGGCAGTGCATTCTAGACCATAAAAAACACCTTTCAGGCAGTGCATTCTAGACCATAAAAAACACCTTTCAGACAGTGCATTCTAGACCATAAAAACCACCTTTCAGGCAGTGCATTCTACACCATAAAAACCACCTTTCAGGCAGTGCATTCGAGACCATAAAAACCACCTTTCAGGCAGTGCTTTCTAGACCATAAAAACCACCTTTCAGACAGTGCATTCTAGACCATAAAAACCACCTTTCAGGCAGTGCTTTCCAGTCCATAAAAAACACCTTTCAGCCAGTGCATTCTAGACCATAAAAACCACCTTTCAGGCAGTGCATTCTAGACCATAAAAAACACCTTTCAGACATTGCATTCTAGACCATACGAAAAACCTTTCAGAAAGTGCATTCAGACATTAAAAACCACCTTTCAGACAATGCATTCTAGACCATAAAAACCACCTTTCAGGCAGTGCATTCTAGACCATAAAAACCACCTTTCAGGCAGTGCATTCAAGACCATAAAAAACACCTTTCAGGCAGTGCATTCTAGACATTAAAAGGCACCTTTCAGGCAGTGCATTCTAGACCATAAAAAACACCTTTCAGAAAGTGCATTCAGACATTAAAAACCACCTTTCAGGCAGTGCATTCTAGACATTAAAAAACACCTTTCAGACAGTGCATTCTGGACCATGAGAAACACCTTTCAGACAGTGCATTCTAGACCATAAAAACCACCTTTCAGGCAGTGCATTCTAGACCATAAAAAACACCTTTCAGGCAGTGCATTCTAGATCATAAAAACCACCTTTCAGGCAGTGCATTCTAGACCATAAAAAACACCTTTCAGACAGTGCATTCAGACATTAAAAACCACCTTTCAGGCAGCGCATTCTAGACCATAAGAAACACCTTTCAGACAGTGCATTCTAGACCAAACAGCCACCTTTCAGGCAGTGCATTCTAGACCATAAAAACCACCTTTCAGGCAGTGCATTCTAGACCATGAGAAACACCTTTCAGACAGTGCATTCTAGACCATGAGAAACACCTTTCAGACAGTGCATTCTAGACCATAACAGCCACCTTTCAGGCAGTGCATTCTAGACATTAAAAAACACCTTTCAGACAGTGCATTCTGGACCATGAGAAACACCTTTCAGACAGTGCATTCTAGACCATAAAAACCACCTTTCAGGCAGTGCATTCTAGAAAATAAAAAACACCTTTCAGACAGTGCATTCTGGACCATAACAGCCACCTTTCAGGCAGTGCTTTCTGGACCATAAAAAACATCTTTCAGGCAGTGCATTCTACACCATAAAAACCACCTTTCAGGCAGTGCATTGCAGAACATAAAAACCACCTTTCAGGCAGTGCATTCTAGATCATAAAAACTACCTTTCAGGCAGTGCATTCTAGACCATAAAAAACACCTTTCAGGCAGTGCATTCCAGATCATACATCCACCTTTCAGGCAGTGCCTTCCATACGATAAAAACCACCTTTCAGGCAGTACATTCTAGACCATAACAGCCACCTTTCAGGCAGTGCATTCCAGACCATAAAAACCACCTTTCAGGCAGTGCATTCCGGACCATAAAAGCCACCTTTCAGGCGGTGCATTCAGACATTAAAAACCACCTTTCAGGCAGTGCATTCCGGACCATAAAAACCACCTTTCAGGCAGTGCATTCTAGACCATAAAAGCCACCTTTCAGGCAGTGCTTTCTAGACCATAAAAACCACCTTTCAGACAGTGCTTTCCAGTCCATAAAAAACACCTTTCAGGCAGTGCATTCTAGACCATAAAAACCACCTTTCAGACATTGCATTCTAGACCATAAAAACCACCTTTCAGAAAGTGCATTCAGACATTAAAAACCACCTTTCAGGCAGCGCATTCTGGACCATAAGAAACACCTTTCAGACAGTGCATTCTGGACCATAAGAAACACCTTTCAGACAGTGCATTCTAGACCATAAAAACCACCTTTCAGGCAGTGCATTCTAGACCATGAGAAACACCTTTCAGACAGTGCATTCTAGACCATAAAAACCACCTTTCAGGCAGTGCATTCTAGACCATGAGAAACACCTTTCAGACAGTGCATTCTAGACCATAACAGCCACCTTTCAGGCAGTGCATTCTAGACCATAAAAACCACCTTTCAGGCAGTGCATTCTAGACCATGAGAAACACCTTTCAGACAGTGCATTCTAGACCATAAAAACCACCTTTCAGGCGGTGCATTCTGGACCATAACAGCCACCTTTCAGGCAGTGCATTCTCGACCATAACAGCCACCTTGCAGGCAGTGCATTCTAGACCATAAAAAACACCTTTCAGACAGTGCATTCTAGACATTAAAAGGCACCTTTCAGGCAGTGCATTCTAGACCATAAAAAACACCTTTCAGACAGTGCATTCTAGACCATAAAAAACACCTTTCAGGCAGTGCATTCTAGACCATAAAAAACACCTTTCAGGCAGTGCATTCTAGACCATAAAAAACACCTTTCAGACAGTGCATTCTAGACCATAAAAACCACCTTTCAGGCAGTGCATTCTACACCATAAAAACCACCTTTCAGGCAGTGCATTCGAGACCATAAAAACCACCTTTCAGGCAGTGCTTTCTAGACCATAAAAACCACCTTTCAGACAGTGCATTCTAGACCATAAAAACCACCTTTCAGGCAGTGCTTTCCAGTCCATAAAAAACACCTTTCAGCCAGTGCATTCTAGACCATAAAAACCACCTTTCAGGCAGTGCATTCTAGACCATAAAAAACACCTTTCAGACATTGCATTCTAGACCATACGAAAAACCTTTCAGAAAGTGCATTCAGACATTAAAAACCACCTTTCAGGCAGTGCATTCTAGACCATAAAAAACACCTTTCAGACAGTGCATTCCAGACATTAAAAGGCACCTTTCAGGCAGTGCATTCTAGACCATAAAAAACACCTTTCAGACAGTGCATTCTGGACATTAAAAGGCACCTTTCAGGCAGTGCATTCTACACCATAAAAACCACCTTTCAGGCAGTGCATTCTACACCATAAAAACCACCTTTCAGGCAGTGCATTCTAGACCATAAAAAACACCTTTCAGACATTGCATTCTAGACCATACGAAAAACCTTTCAGAAAGTGCATTCAGACATTAAAAACCACCTTTCAGGCAGTGCATTCTAGACCATAAAAAACACCTTTCAGACAGTGCATTCCAGACATTAAAAGGCACCTTTCAGGCAGTGCATTCTAGACCATAAAAACCACCTTTCAGGCAGTGCATTCTACACCATAAAAACCACCTTTCAGGCAGTGCATTCTAGACCATAAAAAACACCTTTCAGACATTGCATTCTAGACCATACGAAAAACCTTTCAGAAAGTGCATTCAGACATTAAAAACCACCTTTCAGGCAGTGCATTCTAGACCATAAAAAACACCTTTCAGACAGTGCTTTCCAGACATTAAAAGGCACCTTTCAGGCAGTGCATTCTAGACCATTAAAAACACCTTTCAGACAGTGCATTCTGGACATTAAAAGGCACCTTTCAGGCAGTGCATTCTAGACCATAAAAACCACCTTTCAGGCAGTGCATTCCGGACCATAAAAGCCACCTTTCAGGCGGTGCATTCAGACATTAAAAACCACCTTTCAGGCAGTGCATTCCGGACCATAAAAGCCACCTTTCAGGCGGTGCATTCTGGACCATAAAAACCACCTTTCAGGCAGTGCATTCTAGACCATAAAAGCCACCTTTCAGGCAGTGCATTCGAGACCATAAAAGCCACCTTTCAGGCAGTGCTTTCTAGACCATAAAAACCACCTTTCAGACAGTGCTTTTCCAGTCCATAAAAAACACCTTTCAGGCAGTGCATTCTAGACCATAAAAAACACCTTTCAGACATTGCATTCTAGACCATACGAAAAACCTTTCAGAAAGTGCATTCAGACATTAAAAACCACCTTTCAGGCAGTGCATTCTAGACCATAAAAAACACCTTTCAGACAGTGCATTCTGGACATTAAAAGGCACCTTTCAGGCAGTGCATTCTAGACCATAAAAACCACCTTTCAGGCAGTGCATTCTAGACCATAAAAAACACCTTTCAGACATTGCATTCTAGACCATACGAAAAACCTTTCAGAAAGTGCATTCAGACATTAAAAAACACCTTTCAGGCAGTGCATTCTAGACCATAAAAAACACCTTTCAGACAGTGCATTCCAGACATTAAAAGGCACCTTTCAGGCAGTGCATTCTAGACCATAAAAAACACCTTTCAGACAGTGCATTCTGGACATTAAAAGGCACCTTTCAGGCAGTGCATTCTAGACCATAAAAACCACCTTTCAGGCAGTGCATTCTAGACCATAAAAAACACCTTTCAGACATTGCATTCTAGACCATACGAAAAACCTTTCAGAAAGTGCATTCAGACATTAAAAACCACCTTTCAGACAGTGCATTCTGGACCATAAGAAACACCTTTCAGACAGAGCATTCTAGACCATAACAGCCACCTTTCAGGCAGTGCATTCTAGACCATAAAAACCACCTTTCAGACATTGCATTCTAGACCATACGAAAAACCTTTCAGAAAGTGCATTCAGACATTAAAAACCACCTTTCAGACAGTGCATTCTGGACCATAAGAAACACCTTTCAGGCAGTGCATTCTAGACCATAACAGCCACCTTTCAGGCAGTGCATTCTCGACCATAAAAACCACCTTTCAGGCAGTGCATTCTAGACCATACGAAAAACCTTTCAGAAAGTGCATTCAGACATTAAAAATCACCTTTCAGACAGTGCATTCTAGACCATGAGAAACACCTTTCAGACAGTGCTTTCTAGACCATAAAAACCACCTTGCAGGCAGTGCATTCCAGACCATAACAGCCACCTTTCAGGCAGTGCATTCTAGACCATATCAGCCACCTTTCAGACAGTGCTTTCTAGACCATAAAAACCACCTTGCAGGCAGTGCATTCCAGACCATAACAGCCACCTTTCAGACAGTGCTTTCTAGATCATAAAAACCACCTTTCAGGCAGTGCATTCTAGACCATGAGAAACACCTTTCAGACAGTGCTTTCTAGACCATAAAAACCACCTTTCAGGCAGTGCATTCTCGACCATAACAGCCACCTTTCAGGCGGTGCTTTCTAGACCATAAAAACCACCTTTCAGGCAGTGCATTCTACACCATAAAAACCACCTTTCAGGCAGTGCATTCTAGACCATTAAAAACACCTTTCAGACAGTGCATTCTAGACATTAAAAGGCACCTTTCAGGCAGTGCATTCCAGACCATAAAAAACACCTTTCAGACAGTGCATTCTAGACATTAAAAGGCACCTTTCAGGCAGTGCATTCTAGACCATAAAAAACACCTTTCAGACAGTGCATTCTAGACATTAAAAGGCACCTTTCAGGCAGTGCATTCTAGACCATAAAAAACACCTTTCAGACAGTGCATTCTAGACATTAAAAGGCACCTTTCAGGCAGTGCATTCTAGACCATAAAAAACACCTTTCAGGCAGTGCATTCCAGATCATACATCCACCTTTCAGGCAGTGCTTTCTAGACCATAAAAACCACCTTTCAGGCAGTGCATTCCGGACCATAAAAGCCACCTTTCAGGCAGTGCATTCCAGATCATACATCCATCTTTCAGGCAGTGCTTTCTAGACCATAAAAACCACCTTTCAGACAGTGCATTCTAGACCATAAAAGCCACCTTTCAGGCAGTGCATTCTAGACCATTAAAAACACCTTTCAGACAGTGCATTCTAGACATTAAAAGGCACCTTTCAGGCAGTGCATTCCAGACCATAAAAAACACCTTTCAGACAGTGCATTCTAGACATTAAAAGGCACCTTTCAGGCAGTGCATTCTAGACCATAAAAAACACCTTTCAGACAGTGCATTCTAGACATTAAAAGGCACCTTTCAGGCAGTGCATTCTAGACCATAAAAAACACCTTTCAGACAGTGCATTCTAGACATTAAAAGGCACCTTTCAGGCAGTGCATTCTAGACCATAAAAAACACCTTTCAGACAGTGCATTCTAGACATTAAAAGGCACCTTTCAGGCAGTGCATTCTAGACCATAAAAAACACCTTTTAGGCAGTGCATTCCAGACCATAAAAAACACCTTTCAGACAGTGCATTCTAGACATTAAAAGGCACCTTTCAGGCAGTGCATTCCAGACCATAAAAAACACCTTTCAGACAGTGCATTCTAGACATTAAAAGGCACCTTTCAGGCAGTGCATTCTAGACCATAAAAAACACCTTTCAGACAGTGCATTCTAGACATTAAAAGGCACCTTTCAGGCAGTGCATTCTAGACCATAAAAAAACACCTTTCAGACAGTGCATTCTAGACATTAAAAGGCACCTTTCAGGCAGTGCATTCTAGACCATAAAAAACACCTTTCAGGCAGTGCATTCTAGACCATAAAAACCACCTTTCAGGCAGTGCATTCCGGACCATAAAAACCACCTTTCAGGCGGTGCATTCCAGACCATAACAGCCACCTTTCAGGCAGTGCATTCCGGACCATAAAAACCACCTTTCAGGCGGTGCATTCTAGACCATAAAAACCACCTTTCAGGCAGTGCATTCCGGACCATAAAAACCACCTTTCAGGCGGTGCATTCTAGACCATAACAGCCACCTTTCAGGCAGTGCATTCCAGACCATAAAAACCACCTTTCAGGCAGTGCATTCCGGACCATAAAAAACACCTTTCAGGCAGTGCTTTCTAGACCATAACAGCCACCTTTCAGGCAGTGCATTCCAGACCATAACAGCCACCTTTCAGGCAGTGCATTCCAGACCATAAAAACCACCTTTCAGGCAGTGCATTCCGGACCATAAAAACCACCTTTCAGGCAGTGCATTCCAGACCATAACAGCCACCTTTCAGGCAGTGCATTCCAGACCATAAAAACCACCTTTCAGGCAGTGCATTCTAGACCATAACAGCCACCTTTCAGGCAGTGCATTCCAGACCATAACAGCCACCTTTCAGGCAGTGCATTCCAGACCATAACAGCCACCTTTCAGGCAGTGCATTCCGGACCATAAAAACCACCTTTCAGGCGGTGCATTCTAGACCATAACAGCCACCTTTCAGGCAGTGCATTCCAGACCATAACAGCCACCTTTCAGGCAGTGCATTCCGGACCATAAAAACCACCTTTCAGGCGGTGCATTCTAGACCATAAACAGCCACCTTTCAGGCAGTGCATTCCAGACCATAACAGCCACCTTTCAGGCAGTGCATTCCGGACCATAAAAACCACCTTTCAGGCGGTGCATTCTAGACCATAACAGCCACCTTTCAGACAGTGCATTCCAGACCATAAAAACCACCTTTCAGGCGGTACATTCCAGACCATAACAGCCACCTTTCAGGCAGTGCATTCCAGACCATAAAAACCACCTTTCAGGCAGTGCATTCCGGACCATAAAAACCACCTTTCAGGCGGTGCATTCTAGACCATAACAGCCACCTTTCAGACAGTGCATTCCAGACCATAAAAACCACCTTTCAGGCAGTGCATTCCGGACCATAAAAACCACCTTTCAGGCAGTGCATTCCGGACCATAAAAACCACCTTTCAGGCGGTGCATTCTAGACCATAACAGCCACCTTTCAGACAGTGCATTCCAGACCATAAAAACCACCTTTCAGACAGTGCATTCCAGACCATAAAAACCACCTTTCAGGCAGTGCATTCCAGACCATAAAAACCACCTTTCAGGCAGTGCATTCCGGACCATAAAAACCACCTTTCAGGCGGTGCATTCTAGACCATAACAGCCACCTTTCAGACAGTGCATTCCAGACCATAAAAACCACCTTTCAGGCGGTACATTCCAGACCATAACAGCCACCTTTCAGGCAGTGCATTCCAGACCATAAAAACCACCTTTCAGGCAGTGCATTCCGGACCATAAAAACCACCTTTCAGGCGGTGCATTCTAGACCATAACAGCCACCTTTCAGACAGTGCATTCCAGACCATAAAAACCACCTTTCAGGCAGTGCTTTCTAGACCATAAAAACCACCTTTCAGGCAGTGCATTCTAGACCATTAAAAACACCTTTCAGACAGTGCATTCTAGACATTAAAAGGCACCTTTCAGGCAGTGCATTCTAGACATTAAAAGGCACCTTTCAGGCAGTGCATTCCAGACCATAAAAAACACCTTTCAGACAGTGCATTCTAGACATTAAAAGGCACCTTTCAGGCAGTGCATTCTAGACCATAAAAACCACCTTTCAGACAGTGCATTCTAGACATTAAAAGGCACCTTTCAGGCAGTGCATTCTAGACCATAAAAAACACCTTTCAGACAGTGCATTCTAGACATTAAAAGGCACCTTTCAGGCAGTGCATTCTAGACCATAAAAAACACCTTTCAGGACAGTGCATTCTAGACATTAAAAGGCACCTTTCAGGCAGTGCATTCTAGACCATAAAAAACACCTTTCAGGCAGTGCATTCCAGACCATAAAAAACACCTTTCAGACAGTGCATTCTAGACATTAAAAGGCACCTTTCAGGCAGTGCATTCCAGACCATAAAAAACACCTTTCAGACAGTGCATTCTAGACATTAAAAGGCACCTTTCAGGCAGTGCATTCTAGACCATAAAAAACACCTTTCAGACAGTGCATTCTAGACATTAAAAGGCACCTTTCAGGCAGTGCATTCTAGACCATAAAAAACACCTTTCAGACAGTGCATTCTAGACATTAAAAGGCACCTTTCAGGCAGTGCATTCTAGACCATAAAAAACACCTTTCAGGCAGTGCATTCTAGACCATAAAAACCACCTTTCAGGCAGTGCATTCCGGACCATAAAAACCACCTTTCAGGCGGTGCATTCTAGACCATAACAGCCACCTTTCAGGCAGTGCATTCTAGACCATAAAAACCACCTTTCAGGCGGTACATTCCAGACCATAACAGCCACCTTTCAGGCAGTGCATTCCAGACCATAAAAACCACCTTTCAGGCAGTGCATTCCGGACCATAAAAACCACCTTTCAGGCAGTGCATTCCGGACCATAAAAAACACCTTTCAGGCAGTGCTTTCTAGACCATAACAGCCACCTTTCAGGCAATGCATTCCAGACCATAACAGCCACCTTTCAGGCAGTGCATTCCAGACCATAAAAACCACCTTTCAGGCAGTGCATTCCGGACCATAAAAACCACCTTTCAGGCGGTGCATTCTAGACCATAACAGCCACCTTTCAGACAGTGCATTCCAGACCATAAAAACCACCTTTCAGGCAGTGCATTCTAGACCATAAAAACCACCTTTCAGGCAGTGCATTCCGGACCATAAAAACCACCTTTCAGGCGGTGCATTCTAGACCATAACAGCCACCTTTCAGGCAGTGCATTCCAGACCATAAAAACCACCTTTCAGGCAGTGCATTCCGGACCATAAAAAACACCTTTCAGGCAGTGCTTTCTAGACCATAACAGCCACCTTTCAGGCAGTGCATTCCAGACCATAACAGCCACCTTTCAGGCAGTGCATTCCAGACCATAACAGCCACCTTTCAGGCAGTGCATTCCAGACCATAAAAACCACCTTTCAGGCAGTGCATTCCGGACCATAAAAAACACCTTTCAGGCAGTGCTTTCTAGACCATAACAGCCACCTTTCAGGCAGTGCATTCCGGACCATAAAAACCACCTTTCAGGCAGTGCATTCCGGACCATAAAAACCACCTTTCAGGCGGTGCATCCTAGACCATAACAGCCACCTTTCAGACAGTGCATTCCAGACCATAAAAACCACCTTTCAGGCAGTGCATTCCAGACCATAACAGCCACCTTTCAGGCAGTGCATTCCAGACCATAAAAACCACCTTTCAGGCAGTGCATTCCGGACCATAAAAACCACCTTTCAGGCGGTGCATCCTAGACCATAACAGCCACCTTTCAGACAGTGCATTCCAGACCATAAAAACCACCTTTCAGGCAGTGCATTCCAGACCATAACAGCCACCTTTCAGACAGTGCATTCCAGACCATAAAAACCACCTTTCAGGCGGTACATTCCAGACCATAACAGCCACCTTTCAGGCAGTGCATTCCAGACCATAAAAACCACCTTTCAGGCAGTGCATTCCGGACCATAAAAAACACCTTTCAGGCAGTGCTTTCTAGACCATAAAAACCACCTTTCAGGCAGTGCATTCTAGACCATTAAAAACACCTTTCAGACAGTGCATTCTAGACATTAAAAGGCACCTTTCAGGCAGTGCATTCCAGACCATAAAAAACACCTTTCAGGCAGTGCATTCCAGACCATAAAAAACACCTTTCTGACAGTGCATTCTAGACCATAACAGCCACCTTTCAGGCAGTGCATTCCGGACCATAAAAACCACCTTTCTGACAGTGCATTCCAGACCATAACAGCCACCTTTCAGGCAGTGCATTCCAGACCATAAAAAACACCTTTCAGACAGTGCATTCTAGACCATAACAGCCACCTTTCAGGCAGTGCATTCCAGACCATAACAGCCACCTTTCAGGCAGTGCATTCCGGACCATAAAAACCACCTTTCAGACAGTGCATTCTAGACCATAACAGCCACCTTTCAGGCAGTGCATTCCGGACCATAAAAACCACCTTTCAGGCAGTGCATTCCAGACCATAAAAGCCACCTTTCAGGCAGTGCATTCCAGACCATAAAAAACACCTTTCAGGCAGTGCATTCCGGACCATAAAAACCACCTTTCAGACAGTGCATTCCAGACCATAACAGCCACCTTTCAGGCAGTGCATTCCAGACCATAACAGCCACCTTTCAGACAGTGCATTCTAGACCATAACAGCCACCTTTCAGGCAGTGCATTCCAGACCATAACAGCCACCTTTCAGGCAGTGCATTCCAGACCATCAAAGCCACCTTTCAGACAGTGCATTCTAGACCATAACAGCCACCTTTCAGGCAGTGCTTTCTAGACCATAAAAGCCACCTTTCAGACAGTGCATTCTAGACCATAACAGCCACCTTTCAGGCAGTGCATTCCAGACCATAAAAAACACCTTTCAGGCAGTGCATTCCAGACCATAAAAAACACCTTTCAGGCAGTGCATTCCAGACCATAAAAAACACCTTTCAGGCAGTGCATTCCAGACCATAAAAAACACCTTTCAGGCAGTGCATTCCAGACCATAAAAAACACCTTTCAGGCAGTGCATTCCAGACCATAAAAAACACCTTTCAGGCAGTGCATTCCAGACCATAACAGCCACCTTTCAGGCAGTGCATTCCAGATCATACATCCACCTTTCAGGCAGTGCATTCCAGATCATACATCCACCTTCAGGCAGTGCATTCCAGACCATAAAAAACACCTTTCAGGCAGTGCATTCCAGACCATAAAAAACACCTTTCAGGCAGTGCTTTCTAGACCATAAAAACCACCTTTCAGACAGTGCATTCTAGACCATAAAAGCCACCTTTCAGGCAGTGCATTCTAGACCATTAAAAACACCTTTCAGACAGTGCATTCTAGACATTAAAAGGCACCTTTCAGGCAGTGCATTCCAGACCATAAAAAACACCTTTCAGACAGTGCATTCTAGACATTAAAAGGCACCTTTCAGGCAGTGCATTCTAGACCATAAAAAACACCTTTCAGACAGTGCATTCTAGACATTAAAAGGCACCTTTCAGGCAGTGCATTCTAGACCATAAAAAACACCTTTCAGGCAGTGCATTCCAGATCATACATCCACCTTTCAGGCAGTGCATTCCAGACCATAACAGCCACCTTTCAGGCAGTGCATTCCGGACCATAAAAACCACCTTTCAGACAGTGCATTCCAGACCATAACAGCCACCTTTCAGGCAGTGCATTCCAGACCATAAAAAACACCTTTCAGACAGTGCATTCTAGACCATAACAGCCACCTTTCAGGCAGTGCATTCCAGACCATAACAGCCACCTTTCAGGCAGTGCATTCCGGACCATAAAAACCACCTTTCAGGCAGTGCATTCCAGACCATAAAAGCCACCTTTCAGGCAGTGCATTCCAGACCATAAAAAACACCTTTCAGGCAGTGCATTCCGGACCATAAAAACCACCTTTCAGACAGTGCATTCTAGACCATAACAGCCACCTTTCAGGCAGTGCATTCCAGACCATAACAGCCACCTTTCAGGCAGTGCATTCCAGACCATAAAAGCCACCTTTCAGGCAGTGCATTCCAGACCATAACAGCCACCTTTCAGACAGTGCATTCTAGACCTTAACAGCCACCTTTCAGGCAGTGCATTCCAGACCATAACAGCCACCTTTCAGACAGTGCATTCTAGACCATAACAGCCACCTTTCAGGCAGTGCATTCCAGACCATAACAGCCACCTTTCAGGCAGTGCATTCCAGACCATAAAAGCCACCTTTCAGACAGTGCATTCTAGACCATAACAGCCACCTTTCAGGCAGTGCTTTCTAGACCATAAAAGCCACCTTTCAGACAGTGCATTCTAGACCATAACAGCCACCTTTCAGGCAGTGCATTCCAGACCATAAAAAACACCTTTCAGGCAGTGCATTCCAGACCATAAAAAACACCTTTCAGGCAGTGCATTCCAGACCATAAAAACACCTTTCAGGCAGTGCATTCCAGACCATAAAAAACACCTTTCAGGCAGTGCATTCCAGACCATAACAGCTACCTTTCAGGCAGTGCATTCCAGACCATAAAAAACACCTTTCAGGCAGTGCATTCCAGACCATAAAAAACACCTTTCAGGCAGTGCATTCCAGACCATAACAGCCACCTTTCAGGCAGTGCATTCCAGACCATAACAGCCACCTTTCAGGCAGTGCATTCCAGACCATAACATCCACCTTTCAGGCAGTGCATTCCGGACCATAAAAAACACCTTTCAGACAGTGCATTCTAGACCATAAAAACCACCTTTCAGGCAGTGCATTCCAGACCATAAAAAACACCTTTCAGGCAGTGCATTCCGGACCATAAAAAACACCTTTCAGACAGTGCATTCTAGACCATAAAAAACACCTTTCAGACAGTGCATTCTAGACCATAAAAACCACCTTTCAGGCAGTGCATTCCAGACCATAAAAAACACCTTTCAGGCAGTGCATTCCAGACCATAACAGCCACCTTTCAGGCAGTGCATTCCAGACCATAAAAAACACCTTTCAGGCAGTGCATTCCAGACCATAAAAAACACCTTTCAGGCAGTGCATTCCAGACCATAACAGCCACCTTTCAGGCAGTGCATTCCAGACCATAACAGCCACCTTTCAGGCAGTGCATTCCAGACCATAACATCCACCTTTCAGGCAGTGCATTCCGGACCATAAAAAACACCTTTCAGACATTGCATTCTAGACCATAAAAACCACCTTTCAGGCAGTGCATTCCAGACCATAAAATACACCTTTCAGGCAGTGCATTCCGGACCATAAAAAACACCTTTCAGACAGTGCATTCTAGACCATAAAAAACACCTTTCAGGCAGTGCATTCCGGACCATAAAAAACACCTTTCAGACAGTGCATTCTAGACCATAAAAAACACCTTTCAGACAGTGCATTCCAGACCATAAAAGCCACCTTTCAGGCAGTGCATTCCAGACCATAAAAAACACCTTTCAGGCAGTGCATTCCGGACCATAACAACCACCTTTCAGACAGTGCATTCTGGACCATAACAGCCACCTTTCAGGCAGTGCATTCTAGACCATAAAAACCACCTTTCAGGCAGTGCATTCCAGACCATAAAAAACACCTTTCAGGGCAGTGCATTCCGGACCATAAAAACCACCTTTCAGACAGTGCATTCTGGACCATAACAGCCACCTTTCAGGCAGTGCATTCCGGACCATAAAAACCACCTTTCAGACAGTGCATTCTAGACCATAACAGCCACCTTTCAGGCAGTGCATTCCAGACCATAACAGCCACCTTTCAGGCAGTGCATTCCAGACCATAAAAGCCACCTTTCAGGCAGTGCATTCTGGACCATAACAGCCACCTTTCAGGCAGTGCATTCCAGACCATAAAAAACACCTTTCAGGCAGTGCATTCCGGACCATAAAAACCACCTTTCAGGCAGTGCATTCTAGACCATTAAAAACACCTTTCAGACAGTGCATTCTAGACATTAAAAGGCACCTTTCAGGCAGTGCATTCCAGACCATAAAAAACACCTTTCAGACAGTGCATTCTAGACCATAACAGCCACCTTTCAGGCAGTGCATTCTAGACCATTAAAAACACCTTTCAGACAGTGCATTCTAGACCATAACAGCCACCTTTCAGGCAGTGCATTCTAGACCATAAAAAACACCTTTCAGACAGTGCTTTCTAGACCATAAAAACCACCTTTCAGGCAGTGCATTCTAGACCATTAAAAACACCTTTCAGACAGTGCATTCCAGACATTAAAAGGCACCTTTCAGGCAGTGCATTCCAGACCATAAAAAACACCTTTCAGACAGTGCATTCTAGACATTAAAAGGCACCTTTCAGGCAGTGCATTCTAGACCATAAAAAACACCTTTCAGGCAGTGCATTCTAGACCATAAAAAACACCTTTCAGGCAGTGCTTTCTAGACCATAAAAACCACCTTTCAGGCAGTGCATTCCAGACCATAAAAAACACCTTTCAGACAGTGCATTCTAGACATTAAAAGGCACCTTTCAGGCAGTGCATTCTAGACCATAAAAAACACCTTTCAGACAGTGCTTTCTAGACCATAAAAACCACCTTTCAGGCAGTGCATTCTAGACCATTAAAAACACCTTTCAGACAGTGCATTCCAGACATTAAAAGGCACCTTTCAGGCAGTGCATTCCAGACCATAAAAAACACCTTTCAGACAGTGCATTCTAGACATTAAAAGGCACCTTTCAGGCAGTGCATTCTAGACCATAAAAAACACCTTTCAGGCAGTGCTTTCTAGACCATAAAAACCACCTTTCAGGCAGTGCATTCTAGACCATAAAAACCACCTTTCAGGCAGTGCATTCTAGACCATAAAAAACACCTTTCAGGCAGTGCTTTCTAGACCATAAAAACCACCTTTCAGGCAGTGCATTCTAGACCATAAAAAACACCTTTCAGGCAGTGCTTTCTAGACCATAAAAACCACCTTTCAGGCAGTGCATTCTAGACCATAAAAACCACCTTTCAGGCAGTGCATTCTAGACCATAAAAAACACCTTTCAGACATTGCATTCTAGACCACACGAAAAACCTTTCAGAAAGTGCATTCAGACATTAAAAACCACCTTTCAGGGAGCACATTCTGGACCATAAGAAACACCTTTCAGACAGTGCATTCTGGACCATAAGAAACACCTTTCAGGCAGTGCATTCTAGACCATAAAAACCACCTTTCAGGCAGTGCATTCTAGACCATAAAAACCACCTTTCAGGCAGTGCATTCTAGACCATAAAAAACACCTTTCAGACATTGCATTCTAGACCACACGAAAAACCTTTCAGAAAGTGCATTCTGGACATTAAAAACCACCTTTCAGGCAGCACATTCTGGACCATAAGAAAAACCTTTCAGACAGTGCATTCTGGACCATAAGAAACACCTTTCAGGCAGTGCATTCTAGACCATAAAAACCACCTTTCAGGCAGTGCATTCTAGACCATAAAAACCACCTTTCAGACAGTGCATTCTGGACCATAAGAAACACCTTTCAGGCAGCACATTCTGGACCATAAGAAACACCTTTCAGACAGTGCATTCTGGACCATAAGAAACACCTTTCAGGCAGTGCTTTCTAGACCATAAAAACCACCTTTCAGGCGGTGCTTTCTAGACCATAAAAACCACCTTTCAGGCGGTGCATTCTGGACCATAACAGCCACCTTTCAGGCAGTGCATTCTCGACCATAACAGCCACCTTGCAGGCAGTGCATTCCAGACCATAAAAGCCACCTTTCAGGCAGTGCTTTCTAGACCATAAAAAACACCTTTCAGGCAGTGCATTCTCGACCATAACAGCCACCTTGCAGACAGTGCATTCTAGACCATAAAAAACACCTTTCAGGCAGTGAATTCCAGACCATAAAAGCCACCTTTCAGACAGTGCATTCTAGACCATAACAGCCACCTTTCAGGCAGTGCATTCTCGACCATAACAGCCACCTTGCAGACAGTGCATTCTAGACCATAAAAAACACCTTTCAGGCAGTGCATTCTAGACCATAAAAGCCACCTTTCAGGCAAATTCTAGACCATAAAAGCCACCTTTCAGGCAGTGAATTCCAGACCATAAAAGCCACCTTTCAGACAGTGCATTCTAGACCATAACAGCCACCTTTCAGGCAGTGCTTTTCTAGACCATAAAAAACACCTGTTCAGGCAGTGCTTTCTAGACCATAAAAACCACCTTTCAGCAGTGCATTCGAGACCATAAAAAACACCTTTCAGGCAGTGCTTTCTAGACCATAAAAAACACCTTTCAGGCAGTGCTTTCTAGACCATAAAAACCACCTTTCAGGCAGTGCATTCTAGACCATAAAAAACACCTTTCAGACAGTGCTTTCCAGTCCATAAAAAACACCTTTCAGGCAGTGCATTCTAGACCATAAAAAACACCTTTCAGGCAGTGCTTTCTAGACCATAAAAACCACCTTTCAGGCAGTGCATTCGAGACCATAAAAACCACCTTTCAGGCAGTGCTTTCTAGACCATAAAAACCACCTTTCAGGCAGTGCATTCGAGACCATAAAAAACACCTTTCAGGCAGTGCATTCTAGACCATAAAACCACCTTTCAGGCAGGTGCATTCTAGACCATAAAAACCACCTTTCAGGCAGTGCATTCTAGACCATAAAAAACCAACCTTTCAGGCAGTGCTTTCTAGACCATAAAAACCACCTTTCAGGCAGTGCATTCGAGACCATAAAAAACACCTTTCAGGCAGTGCTTTCTAGACCATAACAGCCACCCTTTCAGGCAGTGCTTTCTAGACCATAAAAAACACCTTTCAGCAGTGCTTTCTAGACCATAAAAACCACCTTTCAGGCAGTGCATTCGAGACCATAAAAAACACCTTTCAGGCAGTGCTTTCTAGACCATAAAAAACACCTTTCAGGCAGTGCTTTCTAGACCATAAAAAACCACCTTTCAGGCAGTGCATTCTAGACCATAAAAAAACACCTTTCAGACAGTGCTTTCCAGTCCATAAAAACACCTTTCAGGCAGTGCATTCTAGACCATAAAAAACACCTTTCAGGCAGTGCTTTCTCGACCATAAAAAACCACCTTTCAGGCAGTGCATTCGAGACATAACAACCACCTTTCAGGCAGTGCTTTCTAGACCATAAAAACCACCTTTCAGGCAGTGCATTCGAGACCATAAAAAACACCTTTCAGGCAGTTGCATTCTAGACCATAAAAACCACCTTTCAGGCAGTGCATTCTAGACCATAAAAACCACCTTTCAGGCAGTGCATTCTAGACCATAAAAAACCACCTTTCAGGCAGTGCTTTCTAGACCATAAAAACCACCTTTCAGGCAGTGCATTCGAGACCATAAAAAACACCTTTCAGGCAGTGCTTTCTAGACCATAAAAACCACCTTTCAGGCAGTGCATTCGAGACATAAAAACCACCTGTCAGGCAGTGCTTTCCAGTCCATAAAAACACCTTTCAGGCAGTGCATTCTAGACCATAAAAACCACCTTTCAGGCAGTGCATTCTAGACCATAAAAAACACCTTTCGACATTGCATTCTAGACCACACGAAAAACCTTTCAGAACAGTGCATTCAGACATTAAAAACCACCTTTCAGACAGTGCATTTCTGGACCATAAGAAACACCTTTCAGACAGTGCATTCTGGACCACAAGAAACACCTTTCAGGCAGTGCTTTCTAGACCATAAAAACCACCTTTCAGGCGGTGCTTTCTAGACCACAAAAACCACCTTTCAGGCGGTGCATTCTGGACCATAACAGCCACCTTTCAGGCCAGTGCTTTCTCGACCATAACAGCCCACCTTGCAGGCAGTGCATTCCAGACCACAAAAACCACCTTTCAGGCAGTGCATTCTAGACATTAAAAGGCACCTTTCAGGCAGTGCATTCTAGACCATAAAAAACACCTTTCAGACAGTGCATTCTGGACATTAAAAGGCACCTTTCAGGCAGTGCATTCTACACCATAAAAACCACCTTTCAGGCAGTGCATTCTACACCATAAAAACCACCTTTCAGGCAGTGCATTCTAGACCATTAAAAACACCTTTCAGGCAGTGCATTCTAGACCATAAAAACCACCTTTCAGGCAGTGCATTCTGGACCATAAGAAACACCTTTCAGACAGTGCATTCTGGACCATAAGAAACACCTTTCAGACAGTGCATTCTAGACCATAAAAACCACCCTTTCTGACAGTGCATTCTGGACCATAAGAAACACCTTTCAGACAGTGCATTCTAGACCATAAAAACCACCTTTCAGACAGTGCATTCTGGACCATAAGAAACACCTTTCAGACCTAGTGCATTCTAGACCATAAAACCACCTTTCAGGCAGTGCATTCTAGACCATAACAGCCACCTTTCAGGCAGTGCAATCTAGACATTAACAAACACCTTTCAGGCAGCGCATTCTAGACACATAACAGCCACCTTTCAGGCAGTGCATTCTAGACATTAACAAACACCTTTCAGACAGTGCATTCTAGACCATAAGAAACACCTTTCAGACAGTGCATTCTAGACCATAACAGCCACCTTTCAGGCAGTGCATTCTAGACCATAAAACACCTTTCAGGCAGTGCATTCTCGACCATTAAAACCACCTTTCAGGCAGTGCATTCTAGACCATAACAGCCACCTTTCAGGCAGTGCTTTCTAGACCATAAAAAACACCTTTCAGGCAGTGCATTCTAGACCATAAAAACACCTTTCAGACAGTGCATCTAGACCATAAAAAACACCTTTCAGACAGTGCATTCAAGCCCAAAAAAACACCTTTCAGGCAGTGAATTCTAGACCATAACAGCCACATTCAGGCAGTGCATTCCAGACCAGAAAAACCACCTTTCAGTCAGTGCATTCTAGACCCTAACAGCCACCTTTCAGGCAGTGCATTCTCGACCATTAAAACCACCTTTCAGGCAGTGCATTCTAGACCATAACAGCCACCTTTCAGGCAGTGCTTTCTAGACCATAACAAAACACCTTTCAGGCAGTGCATTCTAGACCATAAAAAACACCTTTCAGACAGTGCATTCTAGACCATAAAAAACACCTTTCAGACAGTGCATTCAAGCCCAAAAAAACACCTTTCAGGCAGTGAATTCAAGCCCATAACAGCCACCTTTCTGCAGTGCATTCCAGACCAGAAAAACCACCTTTCAGTCAGTGCATTCTAGACCCTAACAGCCACCTTTCAGGCAGTGCATTCTAGACCATAAAAACACCTTTCAGGCAGTGCATTCTCGACAATAAAAACTACCTTTCAGGCTGTGCTTTCTAGACCATAAAAAAACACCTTTCAGACAGTGCATTCTAGACCATAAAAACCACCTTTCAGACTGTGCTTTCTAGACCATAAAAAACACCTTTCAGGCAGTGCATTCTAGACCATAAAAACCACCTTTCAGGCAGTGCATTCTAGACCATAAAAACCACCTTTCAGGCAGTGCATTCTAGACCATAAAGAACAAACCACCTTTCAGGCAGTGCATTCTCGACAATAAAAACTACCTTTCAGGCTGTGCATTCTAGACCATAAAAAACACCTTTCAGGCAGTGCATTCTAGACCATAAAAACCACCTTTCAGGCAGTGCATTCTAGACCATAAAAACCACCTTTCAGGCAGTGCATTCTAGACCATAAAAACCACATTTCATGCAGTGCATTCTAGACCATAAAAAACACCTTTCAGGCCGTGCATTCTAGACCATAAAAACCACCTTTCAGGCAGTGCATTCTAGACCATAAAATCCACCTTTCAGCCGTGCATTCTAGACCATAAAAACCACCTTTCAGGCAGTGCTTTCCAGACCATAAAAACCACCTTTCAGGCAGTGCGTTCTAGACCATAAAATCCACCTTTCAGGCAGTGCATTCTAGACCATAAAAACCACCTATCAGGCTGTGCTTTCTAGACCATAAAAACCACCTTTCAGGCAGTGCATTCTAGACCATAAAAACCACCTTTCAGGCAGTGCATTCTAGACCATAAAAACCACCTTTCAGGCTGTGCTTTCTAGACCATAAAAAACCACCTTCAGGACTGGTGCATTCTAGACCATAAAAACCACCTTTCAGGCAGTGCATTCTAGACCATAAAAACCACCTTTCAGGCTGTGCATTCTAGACCATAAAAACCACCTTTCAGGCCGTGCATTCTAGACCATAAAAACCACCTTTCAGGCAGTGCATTCTAGACCATAAAAAACCACCTTTCAGGCTGTGCTTTCTAGACCATAAAGAAACCACCTTTCAGGCTGTGCATTCTAGACCCATACAAAACCACCTTTCAGGCTGTGCA